>NW_028262402.1:4196363-4499393 GCF_047370975.1 Nipponia nippon
GAAATAAAAAGGCAAACCAAATATACATGTTTAAGGCCTTTAAAATTGTGAAGAACATTGATCTGAGTCTGCAGACCTAATTCACGCGTGACAAGTATCACAGGATGCTGTCAGTGGGATACAAGGGGGCAGGAGGGTTGTTTTGACTTTGAGGTCTTAAAATCTTCCTGATTGTTCTAAATTACAAAAAAAACTCACTAAATTTGGTGATTATATGACTATTTTTGATACATTTCCTTACCCAACTGCATCATCATGTTATGGGTATAGAGATACTACTCAAGGTCAGAATTTAATTGTAGGCAAGTTGATAAGATATTGCAGTATGAGATAGCTATCCTAGAGCATAAACAGTATTCATTTTGGGGGGCAGAGGGAGAGAGAAAAAAAAATACAAAAATAGGGTCTAGTACCAGTACTATCAAAGGCAACAGGACAACTTCCCAATAACCAGAGTAAAATCTGAATAGTTTTGAGAGTATGGGACTGTGCAACTTGGGAATCTCCACAGAGGAAATTATCAACCCAATACATAAAAAACTTCACATTTCAGTATCAATCCCTCTTACAGTCACAAATTCATGAGATTATTTTACTGTCTCTTGATCCATCTACTCCATCCAGATTTCCATTTCATTATTATGAGGGTGTTTATTTTCTGCTACTCCTGGCTGAGGTGCTCACCAGCCCAGGTTTATTTTGCCCTGTCCCCATGAGTTCGTACAGTTAATAGAAAATGATCCTGACTGAAGGGCACTTATAACTCAGTTAATTGCTTCACACTACAGTACATTGCCATTTAGAACCAGTCTGTTTCTTTTCATTGTAAGAGCATGGAAGTAAATAATCAATTTTCATACATATTACAAAAAATAAACATGTCAAAGCTTAATTAGTATTCTTGAGATTAATAGTCCAGAGTTCCTGGATAAAATACACTTTCCCTTATAAACACCATTCCATTAGTCCACTCATTTAGGTGTGACATACATCTGGAATGTGGCTTACTTGACATCTGGAGAAAAAATTAACAAAACAAAATAAGATACGGGAAGAAAGGTTAAAATAGTATGCTTGGATCAAAATAACAGGCGAGGGGAGCCAAAACAATGTCTGTGTTCATTATTTCAGGTGATATCAATCTTGAAAGAGCTATAAGCACATCACATTACTCCAAAAAGTATATTTTCTATGCCTTGTTTATTAATGGACAGGAAAGCCAGGCTGAAAAAGTGAAATTGATTTTATTCACTTAGGGTTTCATACTCCATTGCACAACCACCACCCAGCAAATACTTCATTAAGAGAGATAATTACTTTAATGAAGATTAAGTATAATTTAAAATTCACATTCATCTTTATCTACCTAATGCAGGTCTGAATTAAAGTGAAATGGGGGTTCTTCAGTGAGATCTTGCCTTCCAGTCACAGTCCCACTGTTGTTGCTTCTGGTTTCTTGCTTTCTTCCTCCTCTTTTATACCTCATCCATCAGTGCCTTTAACATTGGGCTCAAACTAAGAATTTCCACTGTTCAGTTAATACAGATTTTCTGATGCCCACTGACACATACAGAGTATTTAGTAATTAAAATTAGAAGAGCAGAAGTGCTACACAAGTTATTTGTGCATGCAGCTGTTTAGAAAAAAGCCCTCCAGATCTTTGCTAAGGTAGATCTGCTAGTAGGAACATACTCCTTCTTCCCTATTGTGAGTTTTTTTCCACACAGTTTTGTTCATGCAGTAACTGCTGAACAAAAAGTAGATTAAGAAGAAAAGACTTAAAGTACTAATCAGAAATACAGAGTAAAAACAATTATAGAGGTTTTAATCATATTCAAATAAGCATTAGGCACAGGTATTAGGGTGAAATATGAAAGACGTAAATATGTTAAGACAGGAAAATGTGTATTTGACATATGCAGACACCTTTAGAGTAGTATTCATAAAATTAAAATTGATAACTTCATTGAATGCAATCCCAAGTCCAATTAAACAGATGCTGAAAAAACACTGTTAAATTTCCTCATTATTTTTACTTCTCGTCTTTCTATATACTAGTATTGGAGTTCTTGAAGGAACTTTAACTTTTTTCTTTTTCTTCAGTAGGATCATTCTGACTTCTTGGCTCACACCAAGAAGTCCTTTCTGCCAGTAAATAGATGCAATAATGCCTTCCCCCAAATGACCACCAGTACCCAGGTTAGTGAAGTTGTTGACTGTCAAAAGGAGTTAGCGCAACCTTCTCTGACACCTGGGGAAGATAAGGACTCCTTTGCTTGCATTCCTGTGTGAAATGCAAAATTTTATTCTGATACAACCAATCTGACATTTGTGCAACAACATTTTGGAATATAGTAATGAGTAAGTAGGGCTTCATTACTGAAGGTGTTTAACTAAGACCAACTAATAACAGAAAATTTGGGACAAATGCATCACATCACAAGTGCCAGGTCGTATTGATAATCTGTGGCAAACCCCAGAAATAATTTTTATTTTTTTTAATTTCCAGACTGGTGTCTGAGCCACTAGATCATCTTCCTATTCAATTTCAATATTTTTTTGCACCAGTACTTGAATCTCAATCTGAATTTAGGCTTAACAACTGCCTAATTAGTCATTATGGGATACTGCTGCATACAAACATCTAATTTCTGCTTTTAACCTACTGTATTTGACAGATGGCATGTCACTGTTCACAACAGCATTGGATCAGGTTTTTGTTTCACTGATCCACAAAAAAACAAATGATAGAATATCTGGAGGGTACTTACTAAACTGTAGGCCTACTGAAAATTTCTAGAATCGTTATAGCTAAGACATCTGATTAAGAAAACAGCTGATGCAATTTGAGGGCTTGCCTTTCTGAGACTGGCATTTTGCCCAGTAGAAACTAGACAGGGGCAATGAATTAACTTTGTATTTGAATCAATAATGAATAAGTCAAAGATTCTCTATATTGTATCGCTTATTCTCCAGAACAGAAATATGATTTATACCAATTGTTTTCATTACTTCTTCCCCTCTTCTCATGCCTTTCAGATATACATCATTTCTTTTTTTTCATTTCTATCACATGGTGTCTTCTAAGCTTTTTTAGTAATCAATATCTTATATCTAAATTAAAAGCTTCAGAAATAAAGCATAATTATATAATGGAACACTTCCTGAAATTAAGCTCCCCCTTTAAAGGAGATTTTCACTTCTTTTGTTTGTATGACCTTCCTTAAGGGTTATGCTGATGGAGCTGCAGCTAGTGAAGGTGAGATTCCCAGAACTTGGGACACTTGGCTTCTCACCCTGACGAGGCCATTGTCAATCTGCGATTACTGAACAAAACGTGCTTTAGAGAGGAACAGAGAGAGAGGGATGCGGTGCCATCCTTCCTTTAGCAGCACCGACCATAGTTATGCTTTTTCTACTGCATGACAAGTCGGATGCTCTACAGCTCTGCAGAAGGTCTCATGTATCCAAACAGGCAATTCTACAAGGCAGTTTCTCCACAGATCAGTTTCCCCAAATGCAAAATGGAGATAATAATACATAACTACCCTAGAAAAAAACACAACAAGATGTTGAAATGACAGATGCAGCAAAAGTGCAATGCAATTATCACTATTAATTAGGCTGCTACAAACCATGAACACACCTTCTTTTCACCTAAACCTTTATTTCCTTGATTACATCCTGATTTTTTGTAATGCTTTCGCTGCCACTAAATGTAAGATGTAGCTTTTAATATTAATAACCATTAATAGTTTGAATTTCTGTGGGCAGAATAAGTTATTTCTTTTTGGCAAAATCTTGGGAGTACATCTTTCTGCTTTTCTCAGACATGCAGCTTCTGCAAGGTGAGCCAGCAGCATGAATAAAGTATTTCCAAACTCCTTGCACTAGAAGAATGCTAATTCCTTTCTTTGCAGAACAGATCCTTTTAATAGGCAGAACAACATCAATATAAAACTTTTAATTGCTTCCAAAATGCTGATTATCTTCCTATGTCATCTCATGCAGAATGCAAAGATAGTAAGAAAACCATAAAAAGAAGACAATATTGAGCATTAAAAAACAAAGAACCATAAGCTGTCACTAAAATTTACTTATCATGTTCCCATGTGAAGTCAATTCATGTATTCAGGAACTGGCAAAGAAAACATGCTTGGGCCCATCATCATATGAAAATATCTTCATTAGCTTTTTTTATCCAGCTGCTCCAAAATCTATAAAACAGCTGCCAAAAAAAGGAAGTAATTATTTGTTATTTCAGAAAGACAGAAAAGACAGTTCCTAAACCCACACCAATCTCTTCTGACAACTTCTTGGTCTTGGCAAGTTGTTAGCTGAAAATGTATTAAACCAACTTGTCAATCCTCTCACAACTACCTCTCAAAAGAATGCAGTACCTATGACCACTAACAAGAAACTACAGCTACCAAACGGATAGCTACCGGCAGATATTCAGCTTTTAAATCTCTGCCAGTTGCCTGCAAGGTCTAATAACTATGGTCTGTCATCAGTAAATGGGAAAAAATGAATAAAAAAACCTAACCAATATTGCAGCTCTTTATGGGCTAAACCTGGAAGATCAATATTTAGACTGCCTTTTAATATCCTCTATGTGTTTTAATACATCTTCTCATGCATGCTTGTAGCTACTTTAAATCCCGCCTGTTTGCTTTCTGCAGATATCATGTATTACACTTTAACAAAACGGTAGGCGGGGAAACATAGAAAAAGGAGAAAAGACAGAACCTGAATGCCAGTGTTGGGAAATTAAGCACACATTTGTGCTTAAATATAAAAGCTTTAATGCACAATGCATTGGGCAGAGTCCTACCACCATAAGCAGTTCTACAGGGAGTCTGCAAAGGTGCAACACAAGCCAATTCCTTATGTACACTTGCACAGCCACCAATCCTGTGAGCGTCAGTGTGGGGCGCCTCACCCTGGCATTGGGTCCATCCTCCAGCCTGGCTCTGCTGCGCAAAAGTGGCCCCTGCGCACTCACCTTCCACGACTGATCAATTGCTACAAGACAACACTGCGGCATTTCTTGTCTCATCACCAAGGGAAACTTCACTCCCTTAGGGAGAGTCCTTCTATCTCTGGCAGTCCTGCATACAGTTCAACCCCTTCTGCAGCTGTGCCTTCTTGCCCTCCATGCCAGGTCATTCCTTGGTCACAAGTTACCAATGCTAAGCAGCTACAATTTGAATTTACCCTTGACCAGGTAATAGATATTCCAGGAAACACATATTCCAGGAAAGAAATCACGACAGGTTAAATTACACTGCAAATATTTCATTGTACATTTGGGAAGTGCAGCAGAAGACAAAGGAGTAGAAGAAAAGGAGGCAGAACACAAATATGGGTTCTTTCCTTCAAGTACAAGTAGCAGGTTTTTTTTGAAGGAATGGAGGAGTAAGGTTGTTCACAGAGTCACAATGTTTCCTGTTGCTCCTTAGAAAACTTCAGTATACAGTCACTGAGCTCATTCAGTCGCTTTCCCCCACCATTTTTGTTGCATCAGGAAACTGCATGTACTTTTTATCTTCCTTCAAAAAAGAACCTAAGTGTCTCCAGAGGCATTACTGGCTCTCTCTAACCTGACCACATTATTCAAAAGATATGCTAAACTTTGCATGGTTATATTAGAGATTGGTATTTTTCCAGTTATTATCTAAACATTCCTTATGTTCAAAAATTCATTCCTTATGTTCAAAATTCATGTCAACATTCATTAGATGGTTATTATTAGTGATATATTAGCTTTCCCACATATTGCTTGGGCAAGATGTGTTAAACAGGCCACTCTATGTCCAATACTATGTTGATCATAAACGCAGCTAAAAATAGAAAAAGGTAGACAAAGGATCTTTCTGTCCCATAGTTAGAGGGAAAATGCATAAATGAATAAAAAACGGTAAGTCTTTTCAATTATACAATGGCAGGTTTACAGCTATAAGCATACACAAAAATGGTTTTTATTTAGGTTATATAACATAACTAGTCCCTCTTTTAAGGAATGGATTGGCATACTTAGAAAGCGAGACAAAGTCAGTATAAGCAAAAGTACAGCATGCAAGAACACAAAGGAGATCCAACAAGGATCCCACAACTAGTTGTTTGCAATAAAGAAGGCCTTTGTGGGTTTTGGTTGTTTTTTTTTTTTTTAATCTGCATCTCTAATCACTGGTTGTGTTGCTGGTATGTAATCAAGATGGAAATACAGAGAAATAAAGTGAAACCAACTGTTAATAGTTCCAGTTGCATGAGGTTTATTGCACCTCAGCTACCTGCAGAAACCTGCACTACACACAGATGGATTCAGAGACACATACCCCATACCTACACATACCTACACATTTAATACTTCAGCCAGCTCACCACCACAACACTCAATTCTTAAATGGCAGCACCAGCACATTTAGTCTTCTAAAACAACAGATCTGTTTTTCTTTAATTCTCATGTTTGTAAACAGTGTATTCTTTCTAATATAACAGCAAGCCTCAGTTTTGCCTTGGTAGATCTCTTGTGAAAGCTCACAGAACAATTTTTAGGCCAGATTTGACAATAAAATACAGGCTGTGTCAGGAACCAAAGTGCCATTTTTAACTAGGCAACACTGAACAGGAGACAAACAAGTTCAGGACAGACTAGGAGTTTTTTAGTATATAAGCAGAGCTTTCTGGTAAACTGTCATACAGGCCAAATCACTCTACCTATGACAGGCAAAGAAACTAGGATGCTCCTGATGCTACCTAAATATCTTAAGTGATGATGATCTCACCGCTTCATACATAAAATAAGAGGATTGGCAAGGCAAAAAGTAAAATGAAGCACACAACAATTTTCATACAGAGTATGGTTGCTATTTTTGATATAAAATATTAATTCCATTGAAAATATTAATTTCAATTTTTAAAAAGAGACTTTTTCATTTGGTTAGTGCAAAAATAGTTCTTTTTGACTAAGTTTTGTTTCCTTTGACTTTATATTAACTACACGTATCAAAATAATGTGTCTGCCAAAATGACACATTTTTGGAATTACCCATCCAAAATAACATGACGTTTCCAAGACAAAACATGTAGAATTTGTGCAGCACAATAGATTAAAAAATCATTAATTCTACATACAAATTTAAATACATTTTGAAATGTGTGTTTTTTTAATCTCAGGAAATTCTCTAGGACATAAGAATTACTGTGCTGCACAAATGGTGTGCACCTATCCAGTTTATTGTCCTGCCTTAACAGCAGCCACATTGATTTCTTCAAAGAAAGCTTTAACATATATAGGCAAATATTTAAGGAACTGGGTCTCATATTTTCTCCTCTGGCTATTCAACCTTTTTAATATCTATTTCTGTTTCATCATTTCTCAAAGAAAAAAATAAATAACAGTATGAATTGTATCCTTGAGTAATTCTTTTCACTGTATCTTTTCCTAGAAGTTTGTATTTTTTTGATATTTTAAATATTTATCTTCTATCTGTCCTGGTTTCAACTGGGATAGGGTTAGTTTTCTTAGTAGCTGGTATAGTGCAGTGTTTTGGATTTAGCATGAGAATAATGTTGATAACACACTGATATTTTAGTTGTTGCTAAGTAGTGCTTACATTAGTCAAGGACTTTTCAGCTTCCCATGCTCTGCCAGGTGCACAAGAAGCTGGGAGGGGGCACGGCCAGGACAGCTGACCCAAACTGGCCAAAGGGCTATTCCATACCATACGATGTCATGCTCAGTATATAAACTGGGGAGAGCTGGCTCTCCCCCCCCTCTCGGGGGGGACCACTGCTCGGGGACTGGCTGGGCATCAGTCAGCAGGTGGTGAGCAATTGCATTGTGCACCACTTGCTTTGCATATTATTATTATTATTATTATTATTATTATTATTATTATTATTATTATTACTACTACTACTACTACTACTACTACTACTACTACTACTACTACTACTACTACTATGTTACTTTATTTTATTTCATTTCATTTTATTTCAATTATGAAACTGTCCTTACCTCAACCCACAAGTTTTCTCACTTTTACTCTTCTGATTCTCTCCCCCATCCCACCAGGGAGAGGGGAGTGAGTGAGCAGCTGTGTGGGGCTTAGTTGCTGGCTGGGGTTAAGCCACAACACATCTATAGACTGGAAAAAAAAAAAAGTATAGTTCTTTGGGCATGTTACTTTCCTTTACCAGCCAATAAAGTGGATGTGAATCAAAGATACTTATGGTATAGGTCCGATAAGGATTATGAAGCTGGGGATGTTATTACTGCAATCCAGAGAGGTCAGAGAAAAAGCAATCTGACTAGACCTGCTTTTGAGCAATAAGAACAAATACCATTAAGCTGCCATTTACTACTGATCCAATTTTATTTACAAAGGGTTAGAAATAAAGACACAGGGCAGGGCTTCAAACATGCTATGAAACAGAATGATATTAAAGTGACAAGGGAAAAACAGCCTGAAGTCTTATTTTAACATAAAAACAAATTTACTTGTGGTTGGAAGTGAATGAAATCCTTTGGGAAATATACATATAAGCTGAATGCAGCAGTTAGAGCCAGAAATATATTATGGGACAAATTGTTGCAAGACTTCTGCTTCCCATTAGGTAAGGAACTGACCGGATGCATTTTTAATGAAAACTTGAAAAAAAATTAGTCTTTGAGTCCTTTGCAACATCTGAGCTTTAACCACAGGTGCAGAAGGTTGAAATGTAGCTGTATAACTTTTTGATACTGATTGGGATTTTCAAGGAAGCTTAAGTTATGTTCCCACATCTAAATCTTCCATGATCTTTTGAAATCCCAACTGGAAAACAAATGCAAAGCTACAAGTAAACTATACCTCTACTGTGCTTTGCTTTTGGAGGAAAACAGATATGGCACCACAGCAATATGTGATATCCCCATGAGTTTTTAATGGACAAAGAGAAGAAATACAAAATACACATCAGTCATCTTACATGTCAGTCTCATCTTAAGGGCACAGAGTTTCCACCACTTCATAATTTACAGTAAATACATTTGTTTCTTGCTAGCAAGTTAAAGTCATCTGAAGAGATACAAATAGAATAGCCGACTTTAATAAATAATCACTTTTTAAAAAATAGCTCTCAACCTTCCTGAATCAAACGCAGAACTTATGTTAAAATAATGCACAAAATGAAAATTTTAAGTATCTCCAGCATAAAGCAGTATCTTGCAATGAAGAACTCATACCAGCACTCAAACTACTCTTTTGTTTTTGTAGCTCAACAATACAAGACATACAAGAAATATTACTTTTCAAGGCTAAAATGTTGATCTAATAAAGGTGAGAGCCACAAAGTATAATTGACTGAATTCTTGTACCAGAAGACTGACATCCAGATTCCCAAAACATTGATATCCTTTTCTGATAAGAAAATAGCCACAATATAATACTCAGTGAACTCAGCAAATAATGGAGAACTCAGCAGGGAAAATCCTAAAGACTTCTTCAGAAAAATTAAGATTTAAAAAGTCTGTATATGAAGTTTTAAGGATCTGAGTTCAGATACAGTCTGGGCCTTATCTTCCAGTCTTAAGGTCAATCACCTTTCGCTTAACTACGCCAGTAGGAGATACTCACCACAGGTCTCATTATAAATGAGTTTTTCCCCATTTTTTTATGCAGAACAGAAAGGCATAGTGAAAGGCCATAAAAACTTCAAGTTGCAAGTCTTACAGCTCCCCATTAGTCTGAAGTCTATTCCGGAAGTGCCCCTCTGTTGCTCTCAACCTCCTAGTAAGTTACACACATTTCTTTCACTCTTTATGTTTATTAAAGAACATGTCCCCTCCAAATCAGCTTCCGACCATTTTTCCGAGAAAAAAATTATATGTGGGATGTACTGTGATGCTAAAACAGCTGCAATCAAGTTTTACTGTGACCACACAATCCCCATGGAGCTAAAGCAAAGATGGCCCACACCATGCCTTGTCAGCTTAAGATCAAATATTTTATGCAATGGATGCTGAACATAAAAAGATAGGTACAAGTTCCAGTTAAGTCAATTTTAAAATTTTAAGCAAAAGTCTATCATTGAAGGTTCTGTTTGCTCTATAATTGAATATGCAAATTGGGGATATCCTTTACTGCATAAAAAACACATAAATTGTTGATCTAATTTTAGATCAATAATTCTAGTCTTTACTGGATATGTTTAAGACAATCCAATTGTTTCCTTTCAATAGCATTTTACAGTAAAAAAGCAAAATTCTGCCCAACCTTGAACAGGAAGGTTGAGTCAGGAAAACAGGCTTGCTCCACTGATTTCGCATTTTCTACGTAATTACACATAATGAATAATTGTATATCAGGTTAACTATTTAAAGTTATCGTTAATTGAAGACTACCATTTTCCTGGTTACACCTTCCAATATGATGTTTGTTATTGGACTGACTTGCTGATTTGCACTAAAGTGGAAAGCATTCCTTTTTAGGTGATGCTGCAAATCAAGTGAAAACACCGAAGATGGCTAGAAATAAGAAGCTGATTCATCTGTCAGGAAGAGGACACTGCTTTAATAACAGAATAAATAAATTATACCCACAAACTTTATAAAAGTATTTATCAGAGGCAAGGCTTGACACAGCCTTGTAAATAATAAGCTTTATTGCCTTGTATTTCTCAGCATGTTGTCATATTAGAGGGTGACATAACAGGAGCCAAAGACCAAGATGTTTCCATCTTTTACAAGGACCACCTATCAATGTCTTACAGGGAGTAATAAATATATTTATAAACATGCTGGCGCTATATAATCTACAATGTATTTAGAGCACAGAGCAGTTAAGAGGTAACAGCCACCTCTGAAAATGCATCGTATTCTATTTTGAAAGCAATACATTTAACTGTATATGGTTAAGATACATTCAAGAAAACTTTAACGAAAACCCTAACCTTAAAAAAAATCAATGTACACACAGCAGTGTCTGATTTTGTCAAACATTGTCAAAAAATTATGTGTTACCATGTTACCATATGTGTTGTCTATTTGTAAACATGTTAATAAATCCTTAAGGTCTAGCTCTGAGGAACTGAGGAAGTTTTTGATGACAATTTTGATGACTGCGATGAGGTTTTAACAGTTAGCAAAGACAGTCAGTCCAACAAGACAGCCAGTCCAACAACATGCAGTGTTATTCTAGCCTTGATGACAGCAACAAAGAATATGATAATGGATTCAACAAAGTCAAATTTTCATCAGAAATCTTATTTCTACTAATTTCCTGTCCTGCCTTAGAGAAACAATCTAATTTTCTGTAAAACAGCTCTCCTTTATCAGTAAATCTTTATTGATACTGTAAGGGCACCAGAATGTTTATGCTATAAACTGCTCCAAAATCTTTGGATGACAACATATCTATGGACTTAACCATAATATCCTATATATATGTGTCAGCTTTATTTATCTGGCAAATAACTTCAAGAATATCAGCCCCAAACCTGATGCCTGACCTTTTAGGTTTTTGTGAAAGACCATTCATATATAAATTCGTATATAAATCCAGCAATGAACTATCACTGGACCAAACATTTTTGTCTCAGTTTGGATTCCCCTTCATTTACTACAGCACAGCAGAACTGGAATTTACAGCATTAAAAGTCAACTGTTACCTCTGAGTAACTGAGAGTATCAGTCCCTGAACACGCTGGTGTAAACAGAGCACATGAATATATTATGAATCATACCACCAAAAGGCATGAGATTTATACACTGATGTCACAGCCCTGAAGTTGCAAGCTGTCCTGGGGGACTCTGCAAAACACACAACACCAAAAATATTATGTGAACACAATAAAATACAGAGAGTGACTAAGTACAACTTCCTCACATTTTCTTTCTGCAATTCTTCATCCTTCTTCCAAAAAAGCACTTTCTTTCTGTCTTTATTTTTTCTTTAAATTGTATGTCTGATTATTCTATGTCTAATGCATCTACATTATTCTGGATCTCATAATGCACAACAAAAATCTGTCTGTGACAGCACAGACAGAATTATACATATGTGCATACCTAGGCATGCCCACATATACACCATGTTAACACTTTGCAGTTTAAATGCTGTACTGGAGTTTCAGGTAGAAATTGCCATGAGTTCCAGCTGCTTCAATGTATTAAAAAATAAGGTAGTCAAATGTCTTAACCTAGGAGTGCCTTGTTGACATTAGTAGGTAGGAAGAACTGTTGATGGCTTCTTCATGTTCCCTGGGTCCTACAAAGAGCATTCATTTTCTCACAGTGATAATAATTTTTCAGCACCATCATGGCTGTGAAGAGACCAGCCCAATTGTAATGTGGATTTCTCCAGCACTCACATGATTCCTGGAATTCAGCTAGATCATATTGCTGGTGAAAGTTCTCTTAAACCCACCATGGCAAGGGCATATGACTAATAAAAACCAATCAGATATTTTTTAAGTGTGATTTAATCCAACATGGGCACAATAATGCTGGGGAGGAAATGAAGAAATATGAACAAATCACACTAGTGAACAAGTGATTTCATAGCTAGTAGCTTGCTCCCAAGATAAACACACTGGATCACGAAAATAAAACCTCAAAGTGAACATCTCTCCTTCCTTGGAAATCTGTCTGAGAAGGAGCTAAGCATTTTGTTTTCTCCCTACTTTAACACTACTACTACTCAAAAAGTTATTATAGAAGAGGATAAAAGAACAAACTCATTATCTTTCTGGGTAAGCTGCATCAAATGCCGTAGGTAATTATGTATTGTAAGGAAATAATAATATATTTTACTCTCCTCTGAAAGGGTTCTAGGTCTATCCAAGCTAATGGACTGTCATGCAAAATAAGGTAAAAACATCAACAGAGAAACAATACTAGGTATGGTTATAATTATCTTTAACTACAGAAGTTTTGAGAAGTCAGAGCTGACAAAACTTACACATTCTTTTTTCTGTTACCAACTGGAAAAACAGCTAGAGATGGAAAATGTGAAAATAAGGAAAGGAAAGAGGCAAGAAAACTGTAATCATTCCATTGTGTTTCAAAGCAGAAAAGGATGGGAGAAAAATTATTGAAATATAACATCTGCTTGAATTAAAATATCCATTTCAAAAGAAAAACTCCTTTAATTCTAAATTCAGAAAAAAAATTACCAAGGGAAAAAACAAACAAGAAAAAAAATTTTGAAAGGGAAAAAGAAAAGGACCCACTGCTTAAGACAGAGTTTGAGGTTAAGCTTTTAGATTCAGTTTTCACAAAAGTGACTTTTTTCCCAGGTGTTCCTTCCAGCCTGGGCTAAAATGCTGTGGATGATCTAAAGAATATATAACTTAAGAAATACCTGAATGATGTCTGAGAACCTACTTGGACAAGGCACCTTGATAGGTGTACTATATACCTCCTTTTAGGGGCATTGATAGTCTCTCCTAAACAGGTGACTAACTCAAGTTCTGCTGGTGGTAGATTCAAAACAAGGAAAAGGAGACGTCTCTGCAGCTGGCATGCATGGATTCCCTCACTGCAAGATGTTTTGAAGACTAAAGCTTATATTGGTTAAAATAACTGGGCAAATTAATGGAAAGAAGTCCCCAGCACGCTCCTAAGTATAAAACACCATTTCTGGCTCGGTAATGTCCTGACCTGAATACCCTTAGTAGCTGGAGGAAAGCAACTGTATGTTTTTACTGTGCTCTTGTAGTTTTAAAAGTTTGACACAATGAGCAAGAGTATATTCCCAATTTAATGCAAGCATCTTGTTCTCATACATTGAATTAAAAATGTTCACAGTGGCCAGTGCCTCATAGGAGTGAAAGAGTGTGAGGTCAAAGTCTGGTCACAGTTGTGTTAAATGATTTATTTTTGCTTTTAGTTTCAAATACCTAGTTTCCTGCTATACTTACCCAAAATATTAAAATGACCTCCATACCACCTTGTTCACTTAGGAGGGGAAAAAAGAAACAGAAAATTACATGGAATTGACCATTATAAAAATTACTTGCGAGGCATTTTCATTTGATAGCTGTATTTTCCATCATATTATCATTCTTTTTTGTTGACAAGTTTCCAAGATTTTAATCTTGGATTGCAATGTTACTCTATCAGAAAAGGCTTATATTTTCCCAGCAGGTACAGTGGCAGAATGCAGAATCATTTATGGGGGCAACTGTTGTATTGAAAAATGGACCTTTGCTAGAAAAGGCATTTAGTTTGGTAGTCTGCTTGGCCATAAATCATCATGTATGTGCTCAGGGCTCCCAGACAACAGATTGAAATCTCTTTTGCTTCTTTTATTAGAATGGTAACATTTGCATTGCTGTTGTTGAGTTGAATCAGCACGTCTAGTATAAGCCCATATTTTCAGTTAAGGGACTTATAACTCTGGTATTAATATTCAAACTGGACTGAAGTCCAAGATAAAAATGTGCTGGTTAAGAACATCACTTTCATCACTTTTGCATGTGAGAGTATATTGTTATGCTAGCTAGTCACAAAAAGTCCAATCTAGCTGATATTAAAGAATACTTTGCTTTATTCATATGCTAGGTATATTTCCAGCTAGGACCAACTTCCTAGAAGTATATTACAAACCTTAAAGTAGAGGAATACTAGAACAGAGAGATTCTTTTCTGTGTTTTTTTTCCAAAAGAAAGAAGAAACTGAATTGTGCTGGTTAGCACTGTTCTTTGTGTAAGCTGCAGAGTCATTCACGGCTTGTAGATACAGTCTTTTATCGTCATTATTGCATAAACATTTTATTTCAATGGGACCAGAAAAATAGAGAGCTTAAACTATTCAGAAAACTGGAAGACATAGAAAAGAGACAGAGACATACTCTCTAGTCCTTATTAGTTTGTTCTACTAACTTGCAACAACTCTATAATCAGCACCATTTTTTCTAAACTGTATTCATTTACATTCAATTCTGATTCAGATTTGCTCTTTAAGGGGCTTTATTTCTCCTTTATTAACATAACAAACAGGCATGTTTTGACAGCCATGATTAACTTTTTATTGAAAAAGAACAAAGTAAAAAGAATGTGTGTGTGTGTGAGTGTGTGTGTGTGCATATAAATATAGGTGTATACAGATTATTAAACATATCTAAACAAATGGTAAAGAGGCCATCCTTATACAGGTACAATCATTGTCCCACCCATATGAAACACATTATATCTCAAAGCTGATGAATATTACAGTTTTAAAAGCACTCTTAGCTTATGAACAAATATATGGTAAATTAAATATTAGAAGCATGTTTTGACCCCTTGTGTACTTTCCTGCTTTAAAAGTCTGGAAAGCTGTATTCTCATTTGCATTATCAGACTCAAACATTAAAGCCCCAAGCTAATAACATCATTTCCTAACAGCAAAACACCAGTTCTGTTAACTACACAAACTATAATCTGATCCTACAATTTATTTTTGTTATTTTTATTTATAAAATTCTCAGGCTGTCACAGGCTTTAGTACAGACCTTTAAAGAACTTCTCTAATGCCTGTATTGTTTTTCTGTCTCTAAAAAATGTGCTCTGATCCCATGTCACCTATCCCAGATGTCAGACAAGTAAACCTATTTGAGGTCTACATTGAGTGAAATCAGTGGTAAAGTCCTAGATTTCACCCAAGGCTGCAAAGTTCTCAAAGGGAAAATATGAGAGATCAAAGAATGCATGTTCAGATTTTAAATTTTTTTAGATTTTAAAAAGATTCAAGTAAAACAACACATACAATTTCAGCAAATGTGCAGGCATAATGCTAGAACAGAAACAAAAATTCACATTTAAGGTGTATTTCAATTTATCTGAATACATGGTGAATACGTTACAAACTTTTTCATCTTACAAAAAGCAGAATGAAACAATTTCAGCCAGACCAAATGAAAATGTTTCATTAAGAGTAGTATGGAAACAACCTCTGTCTGAGCTTTATGAATTCGTTAGTGAGTAACTCCTCTTTGCACTATAAGTGGACTTTGGCAGTGACATAAAGCCCTCATGGGCTCACCTATAGGAAGCTAGCAAATTAAAGAACAACATCTCCCAAAATATGTGGAGTACAAAGCGCCAATAAATTTTTTCTGCTACTTCTCAGTCTGAGGAATTCAGCACCACTCTGTCAAACAACGACAAGCAAAAATAGAGGTCACTCAGCATAGTTATTCAGAGGTATGCACAATAAATAATATCTGAAAAAGAAACTGAGCACAAAAGATCAGTCTGAAAATTGGAGATAGAGAGGTATTCAAAGAATTTGATTTATGTAAGAAAACAGAATGAAAGAACTGATATTTAAGATGTCAGTTCTTGAAAATCTAAACTTCAGCTGAGACAGGCATTATGAGAATTAGTAGAAAGTAGAGACTATGTTGGCATTTAACACATTTTCAGGGAAACAATTCTTAAAAATTCAATTTAAGAGCAACACATTATGCAGTCTTCCTCAGAGGAATCCTAAAGATTACCCCAAATAAGACATATTTTTTCTGCTTTGCACAGTACACATGAAAAATAATATTCTACATTATGTATTTAGAAAAGGTGCTTCAATCTGTTCTCCAAAGAAGGGGGCTCTGTACCATCTCATGTCCTTCGTGTCATTGTTTGCTGCTCAAAAAAAATTTTAAAAAATCTTCTTTTCATGTTTTATTAGCTACACAAACAGTTGAACAGCCAAAGCTACATGGGGCCACATGTCTTCCTCTTCTTTCCAGTGTAAGGCAGAGAGAATATTTTGCCCTTGGGGTGTGGTCAGCCATGAAGAAGAGGGGCAAAACATCAAGAATAAGCATTAAAATAAAGAATACTAAAAACAGACAGTGCTGCGTATGTTGCTACCCTTTAAGTTACTGACGTCTGACTTAACAAGGTCACAACCATTTTCAGCTGTGGACCCCAGCCCCCAAACCACTATAGTATTGCTTTCATGCAAGCTGTGATACAACTGTGTGTGCATTTATATGAGAGAATATCAGAAAACAGAGACAGGTGACTGAGAGGGGAATTATGGTGGAAATGAATAAGAAACTTGAAGGTGCTTGGTTTTATAGCAAGTTATCCACACCAGTATAAATTAATAAAACTGCACAAAGACAAAAGATTCTCAGAGAATAAAACTGCTTAAAGAAGTGGCTTGTGCCACAATCTGCCTTTTCCACAGGTAAAACTCCGTGCTAGTTATGGCTGGGATAGAGTTAATTTTCTTCATAGTAGCTAGTATGGGGCTATGTTTTGGATTTGTGCTGAAAACAGTATTGATAACACACTCATATTTTAACTATTGCTGAACGGTGCTTATGCAGAGTCAAGGTCTTTTCTGCTTCTCACACTACCCCACCAGTGAGTAGGCTGGGGGTGCACAAGAAGTTGGGGGGGGACACAGCTGGGACGGCTGACCCCAACTGACCAAAGGGATATCCCATACCATATGACATCATGCTCAGCAATAAAAACCTGGGGAAAGAAAAAGGAAGCAGGGGGACATTCGGAGTGATGGCATTTTGTCTTCCCAAGTAACCGTTACGCATGATGGAGCCCTGCTTTCCTGGAGATGGCTGAACACCTGCCTGCTGATGGGAAGTAGTGAGTGAATTCCTTGTTTTGCTTTGCTTGTGCGTACGGCTTTTGCTTTACTTATTGAACTGTTTTTATCTTAACCCACGAGTTTTCTCACTTTTAGTCTTCTGATTCTCTCCCTCATCTCACTGCGGGGGAAGTGAGCAAACCGTTGTGTGGTGTTTAGTTGCCAGCAGGGGTTAAACCACGGCAGTCCCACTGCATCCTTAACCCTGAAAACCTCATGAACAAATGGAAGAGTGGCAGCTGAATGTGCTACTAACAGAGACTGGCAGGACCACTTATATCCTCTGTATATGAATTTGAGACTTCTTTTTCTCTGATTTGGGTGTGAAATAGAGCCCTGGGAGACAAACTGTATCTCTTGCTGTGGTGTGACTCCAGCCGTCAGTGAGACAGCTGCTTTTTTCTCTTGTCACACTGACTTCCGTGCAGGTGAGCGAATAACTTGACAGCTAATTATGCTGTGTGAATTCTTGCATTTTCATTAGGCATAGATAAGCTTGAACACTACTTTATACTGGACCCATATGGTCCAGTACATAGGTTGTCGCTCCAGACCTACTACAGTTTCTTGTCTTTTTTTCATAGGTCAATTGGAAAAAAAGAACATTTAGACTGTGATCTTCTGGTGTTTTACGTGCGCATAAGTTTATTGATGCCAATGGGATTTTACTCTGGGTGAATTTGACTCAGTATGTGTTCTAATTTATATTCCAGAGGTGGCACAGTATTTGATTTCATACTGACATATATAGCCAACTTTCCACTTCTCTCTAATGCCATTCAGACCACAACAATAAGATCGTGTTGTTGGTTTAGTTTGGCATTAAAAAGTTCATAGCATGCTAATCTGGTTGTAGAATAGCAGAAATTTCTGGTTACTGAATCCAGATAGTGATCAGATTTGGGATGAGAAGCTGAGAGATGAGTTGTTTAAGATTATGAAGATTAGGAAGGTCAGTGGTAAATCTGGAGATGGATCCACAAAGAAGGTATAGTAGACAGTGTGATGCTACACAACTGATTTGAACATGTCTGTAAGGCTTTCCAGTATATCCCCTCTAAAATTCTCCATGGAAGAGGAATTTTTAAGTTCTACTCATTCTTTCATAGAATCATAGAATCATAGAATCGTCAAGGTTGGAAAAGACCCTTAAGGTCATCGAGTCCAACCGTCAACCTATCACTGCCAAGTTCATCTATACCATGTCCTCAAGCACCACGTCTACCCGTCTTTTAAATACCTCCAGGGATGGAGACTCAACCACTTCCCTGGGCAGCCTGTTCCAATGCTTGACCACCCTCCCAGTGAAAAAGTTTTTCCTAATATCTAACCTAAACTTCCCCTGGCACAGCTTGAGGCCATTTCCTCTCGTCCTATCATTTGTTACTAGGGACAAAAGACCAATCCCCACCTCGCTACAGCCTCCTTTCAGGTAGTTGTAGACAGCAATAAGGTCTCCCCTCAGCCTCCTCTTCTCTAGACTAAACAACCCCAGTTCCCTCAGCCGCTCCTCAGAAGACTTGTGCTCTAGACCCTTCACCAACTTCGTTGCCCTTCTCTGGACATGATCCAGCACCTCGATGTCCTTCTTGTAGTGAGGGGCCCAAAACTGAACACAGTACTGGAGGTGCGGCCTCACCAGTGCCGAGTACAGGGGCACTATCACCTCCCTGGTCCTGCTGGCCGCACTATTCTTGGTACAGGCCAGGACGCCATTGGCCCTCTTGGCCACCTGAGCACACTGCTGGCTCATGTTCAGGCAGCTGTCAACCAACACCCCCAGGTCCTTTTCTGCCAGACAGCTCTCCAGCCACTGCTCTCCAAGCCTGTAGCGTTGCATGGGGTTGTTGTGACCAAAGTGCAGGACCTGGCACTTAGCCTTGTTGAATCTCATACAGTTGTCCCCGGCCCAACAATCCAGCCTGTCCAGATCCCTCTGTAGGGCCTTCCTGCCCTCCAGCAGATTGACACTTCCACCCAACTTGGTGTCATCTGCAAACTTACTGAGGGTGCACTCGATCTCCTCATCCAGATCATCAATGAAGATGTTGAACAGGACTGGCCCCAGTACTGAGCCCTGGGGAACACCACTTGTGACCGGCCGCCAACTGGATTTGACTCCATTCACCACCACTCTCTGGGCTCGGCCGTCCAGCCAGTTTTTAACCCAGCGTAGAGTGCACCCATCCAAGCCGTGAGCAGCCAGCTTCTCCAGGCGAATGCTGTGGGAGACAGTGTCAAAGGCCTTACTGAAGTCCAAGTAGACAACATCCACAGCCTTCCCCTCATCGACTAAGCGGGTCACCTTGTCATAGAAGGAGACCAGGTTAGTGAAACACGATCTCCCATTTTATAAACGCAGGCTGGCTGAGCCTGATCCCTCGGTTGTCCCACACTTGCTGCAGAATGGCACTCAAGATGACCTGTTCCATGACCTTCCCCAGCACCGAGGTCAGGCTGACAGGCCTGTAGTTCCCTGGGTCATCCTTCTGACCCTTCTTGTAGTGGGGCGTCACCTTTGCTAACTTCCAGTCATCCAGGACCTCCCCGGTTGACCAGGACTGCTGATAAATGATGGAGAGTGGCTTGGCCAGCTTTTCTGCTAGCTCCCTCATTATCCTTGGGTGGATCCCATCTGGGCCCATGGACTTGTGTGCATCCAGGTGGAGGAGCAGGTCAGTGACTGCCACCTCTTCAACAACTGGGACTTCACTCTGCGTCCTATCTCCGTCTCCCAGCTCAGGGGCCTGAAAAACCCGAGGATGACTAGCTTGACTATTAAAGACTGGGGCAAAGAAGGCATTAAGTACCTCTGCCTTCTCCTCATCCTTCGTGGCAAGGTTACCTTCTGTATCCAACAAAGGAGGGACATTCTCCCTGGCCCTCCTTTTGTCACTGACATATTTATAAAATCTTTTTTTGTTGTCTTTAACGGTGGTGGCCAGTTTAAGTTCCAGCTGTGCCTTTGCCTTTCTGATCTTCTCCCTGCATATCCTCATAACATCCTTGTAGTCCCCCTGAGTCTTCTGCCCCTTCTTCCAAAGGTGGTAGGCTCTCCTTTTTTTCCTGAGTTCTAGCCAAAGCTCTCTGTCCAGCCAGGCCGGTCTTCTCCCCCGCCTGCTCGACTTGCGGCACATGGGGACGGCCTGCTCTTGCACCTTTAAGATTTCCTCCTTGAATAACGTCCAGCCTTCCTGGACTCCTTTGCCTTTCAGGACTGCCTCCCAAGGGACTCTGTTAACCAGACTCCTAAACAATCCAAAGTCTGCCCTTCTAAAGTTCAGGGTAGCGGTCTTGCTGACCCACTTCCTTACCTCTCCGAGAACTGTAAACTCTATCATTTCATGGTCGCTGAGCCCAAGACAGCCTCTGACCACTACATCGCCCACCAGACCCTCTCTGTTTGTGAACAGCTGGTCCAGCGGGGCACCTCCCCTGGTTGGCTCGCTTACCAGCTGTGTCAGGAAGTTTTCTGCCACACACTCCAGGAACCTCCGAGACTGCTTCCTCTCTGCTGTGTTGTATTTGCAGCAGATATCTGGTAAGTTGAAGTCTCCCACGAGAACAACAGCTAGGGATTTCTCTCTTTAGAAAAAGCAATGGGGGAGTAAAGTTACATTCATGCATCAAGCTAAATCTCTCCATCCATTCCACCTCCAGGTGTACATATTTCAGGTGGATTATGTCGTCATTCTGTGGGCTTCTTTAATTCAGCTTTGTAAATGATCTTGGAATACCTCTGTGAAATGCTGGACCAACAAGTTTAGAGATTAAATTCTTAAAGGCTGCAAACTAAATCTGTAAATACTTTATATATAACTAAACTTCTTGTTATGTTGTGACATTAGATGATTTACATAAAACTTTGAAAGCTCTTAAAGCTCTCTTTGACCCCACCTGAACAAAGCTATAAGGCATATGAATTAATTCAGCAGAAAATGACCCTGTATTTAAACGCTGTACAAAACAGTGATGTCTTCCAGATCAGTGCAGTCAGTACTTAATATTTTTAAGGTCTCCTTATTCTCAGAAAGCCAAAGTTGATCCTTAATGCATGTGGACTTTACAGACTAACATTTTAGGCATGGGTGAGGGCTGACCTTAGAGCATGAATGACTCTCAGAGTGTCTTGGAAATGCCTTAGCTTTTCTTTAGTGGAACCACCATACTGGTATTGAAATGCATTTTGGGTTTATCTATCTGTTCTCTTGAATATGCGTAGTTTGAGTATACCAGTAGGGTATCAATTGCCACTGAGAAAAAAAATTTCCAGGAAAATTAAGTGGCTTTTTTGCATAGACCTCCGAATATATGAGTCCTTGGCCAGATCAGCCCGGCTGGATTTGTTTGTAGCATCAACGTAAAAGGTTTTATAATTCGTTACTACGTGCCTGAGCCATTTTGTGTCATTTTTGGATGAGAGTCCAATCTCATCCCTGTCAGTCAAGAACAGTATATCCAGGGGCAGAAATAAAATCAGATAGATTGCCTTATAGTAGGAAATAGAACTGTTTTTTCCTCCCTTCACAATCTTGCACATGAAGTCTAACAGTTGCTGAGATGAAGTGTGCCTTATGAGAGGCTGAGGTCTTGTCTGAGGAAATTGCATAAGGAATGAAAAGGAAGCTTACTTCACAAAGTAGGATAAGAATGCTAGTAATTATGTCTCAGAATAAAAAATATATTTAACTTTCAAAAGTTCTGACAAGATGTGATGGGGAAAAAAATTAAAGCTTCAACTCTTGTTTCAGGACAGCAAGTCTCATGACAGAAATGGAGTGAACGTATGTTACTGTAGTGGTTTAACGCCAGCCAGCAACTAAGCACCACACAGCTGCTTGCTCACTCCCCAATGGTGGAATGAGGGAGAGAATCAGAAGACTAAAAGTGAGAAAACTCGTGGGTTAAGATAAAAACAGTTCAATAAGTAAAGCAAAAGCCGTACGCACAAGCAAAGCAAAACAAGGAATTCACTCACTACTTCCCATCAGCAGGCAGGTGTTCAGCCATCTCCAGGAAAGCAGGGCTCCATCATGCGTAACGGTTACTTGGGAAGACAAAATGCCATCACTCCGAATGTCCCCCTGCTTCCTTTTTCTTTCCCCAGGTTTTTATTGCTGAGCATGATGTCATATGGTATGGGATATCCCTTTGGTCAGTTGGGGTCAGCCGTCCCAGCTGTGTCCCCCCCCAACTTCTTGTGCACCCCCAGCCTACTCACTGGTGGGGTAGTGTGAGAAGCAGAAAAGACCTTGACTCTGCATAAGCACTGTTCAGCAATAGTTAAAATATGAGTGTGTTATCAACACTGATATATAAAGCATAGATAAAGCTCAATATTAAATAGATAAAGCTCAATTAACTCCTGAAGAAAGCATATTTTAAAAATGCAGTGAGCTGCACCATGAAAGATAGGTAGACAAATGTTACACAAAACCAAAATGTTAACGTGGACAAGCAAGAGTACCACACTAGCTGTGATAGGTTCTTTCTTTATTCTGTGCTTTTTAATTACTTAGTGTTATTGTGAGGTAAAGATCATTTATTAATCTGCTGAAAAAAAATCTTTTCTTATTGGCCAGAGTTAACTGTTCCGATAGCTGCCGTTTCATCCTCTTGTAAGCAACTGACTTTTGATTGAAGATATCAGCACATATATTTGCAAGTATATCCTGGATCAAACCTAGGACCAGAGCCCATTAGGGAAAGCATATGCGGATATTTGCCATGTGACTCCGTGGCTTTTGAGATACTTAATATATGTTCATTGAAAGGGTAATGATCAGTGGTTATTTACGAATCTGTGTTCACTGTTTATTCATGAAGACTCAGGAACAACTAAACTGGATTTTAATCATAACAGAGTCAGTGGAAGTAAGTTGGAAAGTAAAGAGAAATATAGGAATAAGAAAAGTAGTCTTGAAATGCTTGTGAATAACCAGAGGAACAGTTTCCATGAAGGTGGCTGGGGATCTTGTTCCCGTTGATTTTTAAGCCTTCAAGGACGTGACTTCCAGCAGAGTTTAGAACTGAAATGCCTTTAAAAATATGGCTCAGTAGTCTAAAGTGTTGCTACAATTAACAAACCAGAAGTCTGCTTTCTGAAATGTACTTTATTTTTGCATACTTCACCAATTTCCTTTCCCTCAAAAGAAACTCAGAACAAGCAACCCTCAAAAGCTAGAAATTATATGCCTGGCAAAGCTCTGGGATTGTCTAGGTGAGCATCAGACTTGGCTGGTTAGAGATAGCTGGTCCGTACTTTTGACTCTGAAAGATATTCCAAGCTCTGTCACTTTTTTTTCCACTGGTTTTGGTCAGACTTTGCAGTTGATTGTATCCTATTTAATATTTGGTGTGATCTGCTCTCGTGTGGCTGTGATATACTGGTAATATCCTCAGTTTTTCTTAGTGCTTGTGTTAGGAAGCAGACAACTTGTTATGAAGTTATGTGAAAACAGGCCTGTCTTTAATATGTTGATGAAGAAAAAAAAACCAAACAAAACTAGTGACAATTATTTACTTTACAGAAGGATGACCCAGGGAACTACAGGCCTGTCAGCCTGACCTCGGTGCTGGGGAAGGTCATGGAACAGGTCATCTTGAGTGCCATTCTGCAGCAAGTGTGGGACAACCGAGGGATCAGGCTCAGCCAGCCTGCGTTTATAAAATGGGAGATCGTGTTTCACTAACCTGGTCTCCTTCTATGACAAGGTGACCCGCTTAGTCGATGAGGGGAAGGCTGTGGATGTTGTCTACTTGGACTTCAGTAAGGCCTTTGACACTGTCTCCCACAGCATTCGCCTGGAGAAGCTGGCTGCTCACGGCTTGGATGGGTGCACTCTACGCTGGGTTAAAAACTGGCTGGACGGCCGAGCCCAGAGAGTGGTGGTGAATGGAGTCAAATCCAGTTGGCGGCCGGTCACAAGTGGTGTTCCCCAGGGCTCAGTACTGGGGCCAGTCCTGTTCAACATCTTCATTGATGATCTGGATGAGGAGATCGAGTGCACCCTCAGTAAGTTTGCAGATGACACCAAGTTGGGTGGAAGTGTCAATCTGCTGGAGGGCAGGAAGGCCCTACAGAGGGATCTGGACAGGCTGGATTGTTGGGCCGGGGACAACTGTATGAGATTCAACAAGGCTAAGTGCCAGGTCCTGCACTTTGGTCACAACAACCCCATGCAACGCTACAGGCTTGGAGAGCAGTGGCTGGAGAGCTGTCTGGCAGAAAAGGACCTGGGGGTGTTGGTTGACAGCTGCCTGAACATGAGCCAGCAGTGTGCTCAGGTGGCCAAGAGGGCCAATGGCGTCCTGGCCTGTACCAAGAATAGTGCGGCCAGCAGGACCAGGGAGGTGATAGTGCCCCTGTACTCGGCACTGGTGAGGCCGCACCTCCAGTACTGTGTTCAGTTTTGGGCCCCTCACTACAAGAAGGACATCGAGGTGCTGGATCATGTCCAGAGAAGGGCAACGAAGTTGGTGAAGGGTCTAGAGCACAAGTCTTCTGAGGAGCGGCTGAGGGAACTGGGGTTGTTTAGTCTAGAGAAGAGGAGGCTGAGGGGAGACCTTATTGCTGTCTACAACTACCTGAAAGGAGGCTGTAGCGAGGTGGGGATTGGTCTTTTGTCCCTAGTAACAAATGATAGGACGAGAGGAAATGGCCTCAAGCTGTGCCAGGGGAAGTTTAGGTTAGATATTAGGAAAAACTTTTTCACTGGGAGGGTGGTCAAGCATTGGAACAGGCTGCCCAGGGAAGTGGTTGAGTCTCCATCCCTGGAGGTATTTAAAAGACGGGTAGACGTGGTGCTTGAGGACATGGTATAGATGAACTTGGCAGTGATAGGTTGACGGTTGGACTCGATGACCTTAAGGGTCTTTTCCAACCTTGACGATTCTATGATTCTATGATTCTATGAAAGAATGAGTAGAACTTAAAAATTCCTCTTCCATGGAGAATTTTAGAGGGGATATACTGGAAAGCCTTACAGACATGTTCAAATCAGTTGTGTAGCATCACACTGTCTACTATACCTTCTTTGTGGATCCATCTCCAGATTTACCACTGACCTTCCTAATCTTCATAATCTTAAACAACTCATCTCTCAGCTTCTCATCCCAAATCTGATCACTATCTGGATTCAGTAACCAGAAATTTCTGCTATTCTACAACCAGATTAGCATGCTATGAACTTTTTAATGCCAAACTAAACCAACAACACGATCTTATTGTTGTGGTCTGAATGGCATTAGAGAGAAGTGGAAAGTTGGCTATATATGTCAGTATGAAATCAAATACTGTGCCACCTCTGGAATATAAATTAGAACACATACTGAGTCAAATTCACCCAGAGTAAAATCCCATTGGCATCAATAAACTTATGCGCACGTAAAACACCAGAAGATCACAGTCTAAATGTTCTTTTTTTCCAATTGACCTATGAAAAAAAGACAAGAAACTGTAGTAGGTCTGGAGCGACAACCTATGTACTGGACCATATGGGTCCAGTATAAAGTAGTGTTCAAGCTTATCTATGCCTAATGAAAATGCAAGAATTCACACAGCATAATTAGCTGTCAAGTTATTCGCTCACCTGCACGGAAGTCAGTGTGACAAGAGAAAAAAGCAGCTGTCTCACTGACGGCTGGAGTCACACCACAGCAAGAGATACAGTTTGTCTCCCAGGGCTCTATTTCACACCCAAATCAGAGAAAAAGAAGTCTCAAATTCATATACAGAGGATATAAGTGGTCCTGCCAGTCTCTGTTAGTAGCACATTCAGCTGCCACTCTTCCATTTGTTCATGAGGTTTTCAGGGTTAAGGATGCAGTGGGACTGCCGTGGTTTAACCCCTGCTGGCAACTAAACACCACACAACGGTTTGCTCACTTCCCCCGCAGTGAGATGAGGGAGAGAATCAGAAGACTAAAAGTGAGAAAACTCGTGGGTTAAGATAAAAACAGTTCAATAAGTAAAGCAAAAGCCGTACGCACAAGCAAAGCAAAACAAGGAATTCACTCACTACTTCCCATCAGCAGGCAGGTGTTCAGCCATCTCCAGGAAAGCAGGGCTCCATCATGCGTAACGGTTACTTGGGAAGACAAAATGCCATCACTCCGAATGTCCCCCTGCTTCCTTTTTCTTTCCCCAGGTTTTTATTGCTGAGCATGATGTCATATGGTATGGGATATCCCTTTGGTCAGTTGGGGTCAGCCGTCCCAGCTGTGTCCCCCCCCAACTTCTTGTGCACCCCCAGCCTACTCACTGGTGGGGTAGTGTGAGAAGCAGAAAAGACCTTGACTCTGCATAAGCACCGTTCAGCAATAGTTAAAATATGAGTGTGTTATCAATACTGTTTTCAGCACAAATCCAAAACATAGCCCCATACTAGCTACTATGAAGAAAATTAACTCTATCCCAGCCATAACTAGCACGGAGTTTTACCTGTGGAAAAGGCAGATTGTGGCACAAGCCACTTCTTTAAGCAGTTTTATTCTCTGAGAATCTTTTGTCTTTGTGCAGTTTTATTAATTTATACTGGTGTGGATAACTTGCTATAAAACCAAGCACCTTCAAGTTTCTTATTCATTTCCACCATAATTCCCCTCTCAGTCACCTGTCTCTGTTTTCTGATATTCTCTCATATAAATGCACACACAGTTGTATCACAGCTTGCATGAAAGCAATACTATAGTGGTTTGGGGGCTGGGGTCCACAGCTGAAAATGGTTGTGACCTTGTTAAGTCAGACGTCAGTAACTTAAAGGGTAGCAACATACGCAGCACTGTCTGTTTTTAGTATTCTTTATTTTAATGCTTATTCTTGATGTTTTGCCCCTCTTCTTCATGGCTGACCACACCCCAAGGGCAAAATATTCTCTCTGCCTTACACTGGAAAGAAGAGGAAGACATGTGGCCCCATGTAGCTTTGGCTGTTCAACTGTTTGTGTAGCTAATAAAACATGAAAAGAAGATTTTTTAAAATTTTTTTTGAGCAGCAAACAATGACATGAAGGAAATGAGATGGTACAGATTAGAGGTATAAAAAAGTGTGATGTTGAGACTGTGCGTTATTTGAAGCTTCTTAAGCAAAGAAATGAAATAATATCCCATCAGGTGGTAGTCGGTTCTCCAGGGTTGATGTCCTTGTTTCCCATTTATTTTAATTCATCTTTTCTGAAAAATTAATTGAAACTGTAAAGCAAAGATTTTTAAAACACAGAAGGAAATGTTTTCATGCAGCTGATTGCTAGCTTATGGGACAGAAGACTTGGGGGTCTTTACATAAAAAGTAGCTGTTTCCAGAGATAATGAGAATATACAGGTCAATTTGTGTAGAATTAATTGCTGTAGGAACATTCATGACTGAGCTTATAAACCTGTCCTTTGCTAACAAAACTATTGATCTAATTTCATTAATGGACAGATTTGTACATCCCTGTCATGCATGGCTGCTGGAAGCAGAGTTTATTCTTATGTCCTCCTGAACTGTAACATCATGCAAAGCACAAAGATTTTGGGACCTTCATCTCATGCCACCCTGCTTGCATTCTTGTGTTTCTGAAGAAAATAAATTACATATCATGCAATTCAAACAATGAATTGAAGCTTCAAACAATGAACAGTCTCAAGAGTGATGTCTTCCCAAGTAACCGTTAAGCATGATGAAGCCCTGCTCTCCTGGAGGTGGCTGAACATCTGCCTGCTGATAGGAAGTAGTGAATGAATTCCTTATTTTGCTTTGCTTGTGTGTGCAGCTTTTGCTTTACCTATTAAACTGTCTTTATCTCAACCCACAAGTTTTCTCACTCTTACTCTTCTTACCAGGTGGGTAGGGGAATTGAGCGACGAGCTCTGTGGTGCTTAGTTGTCAGCGAGGGTTAAACCACGACAAACTGTGACAAGCAAACCTGTATATTCTGTTGTGAAGAGTTTTTTCCACACAGGTCAAAGAACTCCAGGTTGGATGAGGCTTTGAGCCACCTAATCTAGTGCAAGGTATCCCTGCCTGTGGCAGGGGGGATTGGAGTAGATGACCTTTAAGGTCCCTTCCAACCGAAGCCATTCTATGATTCTATGATTCTGTTATTCTAGTATTCTAGTATTCTATATTCAGTTTATCGAATAGTTCCAATAAAACTAATAGTACTCTTGGAATAGATTACAGTTAATTTAAAAACTGAGAGCCAAGTGAGGCTCAGAAATTAAAACTAGTTGGAAAAGAGAAGGAAACTGTTAAACATTTATAGCATCCATAAAACTAACCCTTGTATTCTAGCTAGCTACTTTATAGTTTTCCAATTTACTTTTTAATTGAATTTTTTAACATATGTTTATAAGATATAACACTACCTTAAAAAACAATATTACTTTAGGTCCCTGCTACTGATTTGTACTTGTATTTATTGTTTGCATACTAAGTATGCATCAGGGCGCTTTGGTCAGCATAAAACATGGATTGCCATACATCAAGCCATTTATTCAACAAAACAGTTACATTTTATGTTTAAGCAGATACAGTCAACAATGACCGCTGTTAAAGGGCAGACAACTGTTTGCAGCTGTCCAGATAGTAATATCTGAAATATTGCACATTCTTCAAAACCTGTTTGTGGAGAAAAGTGAACAATTGTAAAACTCCAGATAGGAATGTGGGTAACTCTTTTTGAAGCACATTTCTGTTAGCAGCTATTTCATCCACCTGTGTTTATTGATGTCCTGGCTTTTTGTTACCAATCACTCACATAACTTATGTAGCCAGGCAGTCTTGCTCAAAGCCACTTATCAAGCAAATATAGAGGATGCTGGTTCACAAAAATTATTTAATGTTACACATATACTTTCTTGCTTTCACAAATTAACTTGAAAAAATAAACTGGGATATATCTATCTTGTCGTTTGCCCTGCTCCAGCCTCACAAAGGGATAACCCAACGTGGCTGATCAGATACCTGATTAATTAGGGGAATTTCCAATTTTGTAGTGAGATACTTTTGTATGTCAAAGAATATGTTGATTCTTCAATGCCAGAATGGGCCTCTGGAACCATATAGGGCAGGGACAAATGAAATCAACAATGTCACCTTTACAAATTGTCCTTGTAGAGCAAAGGAAATTGACCAGCCTGAAATACAAGGTTCTTGAACCTATTAGGTCCTTACACCTATCTTCTTCAGACAGCATTTTAACCAAGTATTGTGTCTTGCCCACTAAGTTAAGAAAAGTTTGCCAGCATAAAATACAAATGAAACATTAATATCTTGGTAATTTTCTGGATGCTTACTTAAACTAAAGAGAAAAAAAAAAATCCTCCGTCATGAGCATCATTTGCCTAGGCAGATTATCATTCTGCCCTTTAAAACCCCAGTAAACAGCCATCTGGCCCTAAAATCCATATTGTTTTGACTTTAAACTTGCTTTAATTTTCTAAATACATCTGCCTTGCTCTTGGTGAAGTTATCTATAGTGACAGATCAAGTCACAACTTTTTTTTGTCTTCTGTTCAGAAAAGGCTTAACAGTGTGAATCCGATGATGAGAAGGGTTTCAAAGTAGGGTACAAATCCCATTAAGTATCAAACACTAACATATTTTCTCATGATTGCAGGAAGCTCAAAAGTCAGATCTTACCAGGTGAAGATGTGATTTTCCCACTAATACCCATTCGCTTGCCCTCTTCCCTCAAAATCACATGAAAAATTTCAAAAGAAAAGCAAGCTGAGTAGAAGCTAATGCTGCTGCATTTTTCTTAGTTGTGTGAAGAGAAGGAAAAGTGAATATCTCAGTTAGGATCTCTTTAAAAAGTAATCTAACTATTCATTACGAATTTGCCATAATAAAATGCAGAATCTACTGTATCTGATCAGGACAATAATCTAGCTAAGGTAACACGACATCTCAGACAATTTATCACCAAAATCTCTTAACCATTTAGTGGGAAAACAAAAAATGTTAGAGTTATTCCATTATTCAAAGTAAATGAAAACACTCACTTGTTTTCTTTACTTACTTCTCCCATTTCTATAATTGGACAACAAATACCAAAAACAGAAAGAAACCCATTTATCAATCAGCTGACATAACAGATTGAGCCAACTTGTCACAAATTTACTAGATTTCTGAATATCTTATCATGATGAAATATATGTCAGTGAAATCCAGCCAAATTCAGCAATAGTATCAAAGCTGTGGTTCCACATATCAGGGTATTAAACATATGTGCCAATAGTCCTGAAATTTAATGGTTCTATTGCCATGAGCAATATTTCCAGATATTTTTTACAGTAACTAGCTACACTTTCTAGAGCAACAAATCATATTATTTCTGTTACAAAATTCCTTGTGCTTCTTTTCTAGATATGGTAAAATAAAAGCCAAAATGCAAATTTTAAGAAGGAATTAGTTTGCAAAGAACATCCTAACCTTAAAACGGCATTGTGATTTATTTGCAGATTTTTGATGACAATGTAAGTTCGTAATATAAATTTAAAAAATAAATAAACTGCAAGAAAGTAAATAAACATGCACAATACTCTTCTCCTAGCTGTCTAGACACATTTTACAAGGCAGTAAATAAACCAATATTACTGAAATAGTAATTAAATTGTTACTTGTATTTATAGCAAACTGCTCCCTGCAAAAAAGAAAAAAAAAAAAAAAAGGAAAAAAAAGAGAAACTACTATTCATTCATTTTTAATATCTGGTGGGCAGGTTTTCAAGGTATCCAGACACTTCAAAAGACGCAAAATGGCACATGGCAGGATTTTAATTGTATTGGAGAGGAGACACGTAGATGCTTTTGGAAACCTGTGCCTAAATACCACTACAAATTGACTCTGCATGACTATTATGAGAGGGACAATATACGAACCTAAACTGAAAGACAGCTATAAGTTTGACTGAAATTAGTGGGAATTTTCTTTAGTAGGAAACTTTTCAATAATTATCACTCAGGCCATCATTAATATTCTCTCCTTTATGTTTTAATACCCAAAGCTAATTTCCAGCAGAGTTCCTCAGCCAGCCCCTGCTTCATTGCAATTTCTGGGGACACTGCCCCTCCACAAACCTGGGAAGCACTGGACCTCTTCAACAGGCAGCCTCCAGGAAAAGCAAAACAACAAAGCAGCTGCAGTGAGGACAAGCACAACCATGACAACACTGCTATGGAAGAGAAAGGACTGCAGGTGATTTGGTGCCGTTTCTCTGGAAAAGTGTATAACATTTAATTCAGCCTCCTGAAACTGCCCTGATCATGCATTTATGACAGGGGACAATTGCTAAGGGAGAACACTGACATCAGGATGAAACCTACAGTAGAGGGACAGTCACCATAAGCATCTCCACTGGCTCTGTTCAGGAGCTGTTGGATAGTCAGACACAAAAGAAAGAGCAATTTGGAGGGCTGAGAAAGCTCTGAAAAAGGAGTTAATGTAAATTATAAGAGTTAGAGGTATGGACAAAACTGAGGGAAACAAAGCTCTGCTACTACAGAAGAATTTAGTAGCTGCCAATGGGGAAAGAGGTGCAGCATAAAAGAACGACTGCTTTGACCCAGCACACAGGCCAGTGGCAGCAGACAGGGTTGAGATATAGCGCAGCACAGTACAAGGACAATGGAGGCACTGGAGAATCATAGAATGCTTTGGGATAGAAGGGACCTTTAAAGGTCATCTAGTCCAACCCCCTTGCAATTGGCAGGGACATCTACAACTAGATCAGATTGCTCAGAACTCCATCCAGCCTGTCCTTGAGTGTTTCCAAGGATGGGGCATCTACCACCTCTCTGGGCAACCTGTTCCAGTGTTTCACTACCCTCATCATGAAAATTTTTTTCCTTGTGTTCAGTCTAAATCTACCCTTCTTTAGTTTAAAACCATTACTCCTTGTCCTATTGCTATTGGCCCTGCTAAAAAGTCTGTCCCCATCTTTCTTATAAGCCCCCTTTAAGTACTGAAAGGCCACAATAAGGTCTCCCCGCAGCCTTCTCTTCTCCAGGCTGAACAACCCTAGCTCTTTCAGCCTTTCTTCATAGCAGAGGCGTTCCATCCCTCTGATCATTTTTGTGGCCCTAATGAATGAACCAGAAGATTCAGACCCACCTTATCCACCACAGGAGGCATAATCAAGGCTGCAGCCAGGAAAAGGGCACATGAGAGGCAGCAAGGAAAGGGAGAGGCAGTTCAAGGCTGGTGCCTTGCAGCACTCCAGTGGAGAAGGGTGAGAGAGAAAACAGCATTAATTTTATTTATCATGAAAAACGAGCAGTGAGAGAAGGAGAATGTAAAACCTGAAGACAGCAGCAAGAGAAACCACAGCTTCTTGCTGTAGGCGCTCAGAAAGCAGAGAGTGATTGATCACATCAGGACTAACACTGAGATCAAATGAGATGAATTGAAAGTTTCAAGCACGCAAACAAAGCACTGGAGGTACTCATTTCTTGCTCTGGGGTCACAAGAAGAATTGAACGATTGATAGGGTCAGTTCCAGCACTGAATTCATGTAAGAACAACAGCAGTGGAGTGATGTGGTAGGCAGTGCTTTATGCAGCTTCACTTATATTATTTCCATTGGTACTTTTAATAAACTAGTGTTAATTCCAATTAATGGGTCAGATCAATTGGTCATCTCTGAATGGAGCAATTGTATCCTCTCTGTGTCTGTAAAGTCAAAGCCATTTCCAGAGACTCTGTTCCCATGGCACTGTTAATACCACTGAAAATTACCTTGTGCAGTCAATACATTATATTGCACTGCTCAGCAGCTAATTTTTGTGATTATTGTTTCTTTTAGATCCATCATCATGGGTCAAGAGGAGGCAAAAAAATAGTAATGGCAAAAAAGCAATCTTTGGAAATAAAAATATTAGTAAACAGCAAATAGCCACTAAGGCCTTTTGTTCTGAACTGATGGAAAAACGTATCTGTGAGTAATCCTACTCCTGCAAGCAGATCTTAACTTCCCTTGTATAATACAGCTCAGTCTGTTCTATATATTATATGAATTACTTATATTATATAAATTAAGAGGACTATGGAGCTGGGAATAGTATAGGAAGCACTGACATGGCTAAAAGTATTAGCAGACTGTTTTACTACTGTCAGCTAAACAGGATCCCTATTAGCCTGAATTACCATGCTTTTTTGGTTCTGTTTTTCTTTTCTGGATGGCCAGTCCAGCAGGTCCTTTTACTTTATCTCCAGGAGATAAGAAAGCCTAAATAAACTCAGGACTAACCACTCCCATTTTACATAGGAATGGCCCTCCTACCCGCTGAACTTCACTTCCAAATGTGATCTTCTTTCTCTATTTGGGCTTGAAAAATATCTGAAATGCAAAGCATACCTCCCCCAGCCCAACTCTTTTACCAAGTGTGAAAGGTGAGCCTGCTATAAGCTCAGGTGATAGTTCTAGTTCAAGTAAGAGTCTGACCACTGTAATGATTACAAATGTAAGGTAAAAAAAAAAAAAATCTACACTTTAAAAGACAGAACATCCCTAACTTTAAAAGGGAGGGAGAGAAGGATATGAAACAATGTGGGACTCACTTCATTACAGGGCTACACAGTTTTCTCACCATTTTCATTATTATTTCTGATGAGTTCATAATAATAAATGGTAGCAGATCAATGTGGAGCACAGTAAAATTTGAGGCTAAAAAAAGTCCCCTATTCCACTATTCTGTTATTAACTGAGCAGTGTTTAAAAAAGATCATGATGCACCCCACTTGGAAAAAAAGAGTCACACTATGGTAAATTATGAGTCAAAAAATTATTGGAATTTGATGTAGTGGAACCAGCTGTGATACCACCACTGCCTATAGATTGGTTTTACTTTTTTGTCCATCTTATTTTTTTTTGTTTTTTGCAGTCCTCGCTTATTGTGTGTTTTTTGAGTTCATCACAGTAACAGCCAGCAAGATTCCAAAGGGTAAAAAGGAATCAGCAGGAATGAAGACCAACTTCCTCATGCCATATTACGTAATTAATTTTTACATAGATTTCATTGCTGATTTCAGTTTTGTGTTTCAGTTAGGAGTTTGGCATAAATTGATAACACAATAAGGACCTTTGTATTTAAATATTTGTTGTTCCAAATCCATTTCTCATCATGATTTGCAATCATTACATATGATGAGATTATGTAATGGAGCAGAACTCTGTGGGCTGTGCTGTCACTGGAATACTGACAATGACAGCGCCCAGCAATAGACACAATGAGACCTATGGCACCTTGTATGAAACAAAACACAATCAGCAAAGGATAAATTTTATATTTTTTTAAATCTTTCTCCATTCCCTTTTTCAGTGGAGACAGCCATCACAGTTAGAAACATGAATTGTATTTGTAACAGAAACTACAAAATGCCTAAGAAAGCAGCAGCTATACTACCAAAATGGGTGTAACTGATTTCATACCTTTTAATTGAGACTAAAAACACCCCCACAAACTGCTGCTTTTTAGTTCAAATCTCACTATACCTTTATTGCTTTTTACAATATAGAGGTTGTGTTGATCATGATAATTACTGTTCCTGCTGAAATTGACTGAATAAACAAGCTTCTGGGTCACATCATATAAAAAGGGGCAGCTCTTTTAATTGTTTCACAGCTCCATTAACTTTTCTCAGTAATGGTGTTCTGCAGAAATTTCAGCAGGGGTGTTGTGGGTTGGCCCTGGCTGGATGCCAGGTGCCCACCAAAGCCGCTCTATCATTCACCCTCCTCAGCTGGACAGGGAAGAGAAATTATAATGAAAGGTTTGTGGGTCAGATAAGGGCAGGGAGAGATCACTCACCAATTACCATCACGGGCAAAACAGACTCGACTTGGGGAAATTAGATTAATTTATTATCAATCAAATCAGAGTAGGATAATGAGAAAATAAAAACCAAATCTTAAAACACCTTCCCACCACCCCTTCCTTTTTGCCAGGCTTAACTTCACTCCCCATTTTCTCTACCTCCTCCCCGCAGCGGCACAGGGGGGCGGGGAATGGGGTTTGCAGTCAGTTCATCACACATCTCTGCTGCTCCTTCCTCTTCAGGGGGAGGACTCCTCACACTCTTCCTCTACTCCAGCATGGAGTGCTTCCCATGGGAGATAGTCCACCACAAACTTCTCCAATGTGGGTCCTTCCCACAGGCTGCAGTTCCTCCAGTTCCTCATGAACTGCTCCAGCATAGGCCCCTTCCATGGAGTGCAGTCCTTCAGGAAGAGACTGCTCCAGCGTGGGTCCCCTGCAGGGTCACAAGTCCTGCCAGCAAACCTGCTCCAGCATGTGCTCCTCTCTCCGCGGGTCCTGCCAAGAGCCTGCTCCAGCACGGGTTACCCATGGGGTCACAGCCTCCTTTGGGCATTCCCCTGCTCTGGCATGGGGTCCTCCATGGGCTGCAGGTGGATATCTGCTCCATCATGGACCTCCATGGGCTGCAGGGGGACAGCCTGCCTCACCATGGTCTTCACCACGGGCTGCAGAGGAATCTCTGCTCTAGCACCTGGAGAACCTCCTCCCTCTCCTTCTTCACTTACCTTGGCAGGGCTGTTCCTCTCACATATTCTCACTCCTCTCTTCTGCTGCAATTGCACAGGTTTTTTTTTCCCCTGTTCTTAAATATGGTAACCCAGATGTGCTACCACCATCGCTGATGGGCTCGGCCTTGGCCAGCAGCAGGTCTGTCTTGGAGCCGGCTGGCATTAGCTCTATCGGACATGGGGGAAGCTTCTAGCAGCTTCTCACAGAAGCCATACCTGTAGCCCCGCCGCTACCAAAACCTTGCCATGCAAACCCAAAACAAGGGGTAACAAGGACCGGTTTTCCCAAAGTAATTCAATTTCTCCTGTTAATAATTAATTCCCCCTCCCAACCTGCTATGCAACATTGGTCTGAGTCACACAGCATGTTTTGCACTTCACCCCAGCCTGGATGACTTCTTTCCCTTTTGCTCTCTGCATAACAGCATTACAGAGTCAGCTAGTGTTTGCCCAGATGTCCACTTGAGCCCAGAACAGTCACTGAACAGCATGGCAGTACAATGGCTGGGCGCCCTTGCCTGGTAAGGAAACATGTTCTGAAAAGTTCCTATACATTAGGGTGACCAGCAGATTTTGTGCCACAAGAGTATGGGATGGTGTCAGGTCCCCCAGCCTCTTTTCCCCCATTTGACCTGCCATGCACGTGACCTGATGTCCACACCAGCATGCAGAAAATACCTGTTGCTCTATTGCTGTGACAAAGGTGGCTTCCATACCTGTGTCTTCATTGGTTTTAGAGACTCCTGGTGTGTTTCATGGACATCGGTCCCATGAAAGACTAAATGTGCAACTGTACCACCTAAACCTCCAGATTCCAGTTCAGTAACATTCCTTTCCATAAATTGTCCCATTGATCTTACTAACCATCAACACAGACTGAGATGCAATGCTTGAACTTTACAGTGTCCCAGTCAAAGGAAAAAAATTAATAACTTTCATAAATTATATACAGTAAATACATTATTATATTTCATATAACATTTTGCATTTACTAAAGTTAATGTGTGCCCAAGAATCATGTGGAAATCAGTCAAGCTTCAAAAATTCCACTTAAAAACTTGTCTAAATCTTTTGCTCACCAAACCACTTTGTTTCATCAAGTTGTAGTGGAAATTTCATGAAACACAATTTAAAAATTAAAAATTAAATTAAAATTTGAATGTAATATTGAGACAAGTTGATCCAGATATATCATTCAAAACGATCCATTCACATTTCGTTTCTATCAATGTGCAGAAGGCAACCCAGGTGCTTCCTTTTTAACATAAATTTACAAGCAGAGTGATATGACTAGAAAAATATCACCATATATAGCAAGACTCACCACTGTGCCTTTGAAATCCACCACAGCAGATATCTGAATGCTGCAAAGTTTAAGGTGTTCTGCCAACACTCAGTTCTGTCCACATGTGCAGTCAGACAGGAGCTGACTCTCTTAGCCTTTAAAAAATCTCTGCTAACAGTGAAGAAAAAGACAAGTGAAATCTTATTCTTCTACGTTACCATGTTCTCAGGAGCCAGCAAATACTCAAACAGACTTGTGAAGAAACTCACTCTTACTCTATTAATGACCTTAAGCTGATTGGGATTTTGGTAGTGCAAGGTACAGCTACAGCTTTATAAAAAGAGGTGAGAAGGAGATCAGCTTTAACTCCTGTAAAGGTTTCATGTATCTTGAAAGACTTCTACAAAGTTGAATGGTCATTTTATAGAGAAAATTTACATAATCTAAGGATCTGTTCCAATTTTCTACTGGAACTACAATGTTAGTTTTACATCAGAAATATTCGACTGATATCAGACCACTGACAAATAAGCCAAAACAAGCAACAAGGTTCATATCAGATAAACTGAATCTTGGGGGGGGGGGGGGGGGGGGCAGGAGAAACAGCAGTCCTATGGTATATGTGCAAGCCCAGTTATCACTGAATCAAATCCCACATATTCAGTACTAACTACTGCTTTCTTTGCAAGCATTCTCAAATGTCTGTAGGCAATTTAAAAACCTTGGTAATACACGGACAATGAACACACCAGGAAGACAAAGAAATTGCTATCTTCAGGCTCCAATGATAGCTAAGCAAAAATTTTTCTAGGCCCTCTTATCTCATGCTTACAGTACCAGCACAGAAGTACTGTCCCTATTAAGAAAGCCTGATAGAAACTCAATATGCAGAAATTCAACATGAGCTTATCAGACTTTGATTTCCATTCTTTGGTCTTCCAGAGAGAAGAAATCTACTTTTTTTGGTTTCAAATCAAAGTAGGTGGAAATGGACCACTCCTGTTGGTTATATAAATCTTGGAATAGTCTTTCCACTAAAATGATAAGTGTTGCCACTCTTATGGCATAGTGTAACAAGAAAGACTAGTCTAAATATCTTGTGAAATTTGGGGCCAGACAAAAAGACACAATTAGTTAAGTAGTTTTGGTGTTGGATATGGCACAATTTCAGTTTTGTAGGCATCTAGATACTTCTACAATGCCAATAATAATGGGATAAAATATACTTAGGCATAATTTGTGTGTGTCACCCCTTAATACCAAGATCTCACCCCACAAACAATGTAAAATTCCCTTGAGGGATTCCTGCTTGGAAACCAAGATTATTTTGCATTTATTTCCAAAGGCATTTTGGCTCACATTTTAGAATATTTTGTGGCATTTTTTTCTGACTGTGATAAATGTTTCCTTCATTGTTGAAAATAATTCAAGTTAACAAAGAAGCCAATGTATAGAGCTTTTGCAAATGCATGTATCTATGTAAAGTTGGGTTTAATCACTTATTGATTCATCCAGGTTCCTCTACACTGCCTTCCAAAGTAGTTTTAATACTGAAAAGGAAAGAAAAATACCAAAGCTATGGTCTAATGGCAAAGTCATTTGCAGTGATCAACTACCATTCGTATGGTTTTGATGAAAAATTACTTATAAATGGTGATTTCATCAAGAAGATAAACTACTCGTAGTTACATTTTGACACGCAGAAAAAATTGCAATGTGATTGTGGTTTCCATAATGCTTATTCTGAAGCAGACTTTTAGATTCCTCTTTTGCACAATTTTCTCCACATACTAGGTACCTTTTGCACATTTAGAAATACGTTATCCATATCTTCTTTGTTACAAACAAAACATTTCTGTCAAGCCAAACACTGATACTACCCTTAATGTGGCTCATTCTTGTTCACTAGCTAAAACAATAATCACCAAAGTCATGGACAGCCACACGCATTTAAACATTAAGGAAAGAGGTAAATTGGGCTGACTTGTACATTGGAGACTAAGTTCTTAGCAATCCAGATATCAAAGTTACACTAATTTACCTGAGAAGTGAGCCTGCTCTGTGATTTCCTGAAACACTAAAGAATTAAGGATTAATCCTCCTTGATGCTGTGTATTCTGCAGCCAAGGAGAGATGTATGAATGCAGCACACTACAGGATCAGACCCTCAGCTTCCCAGTCAGTCTGTAGACAAAGGTCGTGGGTGTGAAGGAAAGGAAAATAATCAAAGAAGTTGTTTATCTTGAACTGAATGTGCTTCAAACATAAAAAAATTACTATCGCTTGCAGTGTGTTTGAAATCTTAAACAATACACAACTTTTTCCCCATTTAATAAACTTCCTGAAAAAGGTCTGGTTACTTGCTAAACCCTGTTATTTATGATCTTATTGTATAATAAGTATACATGATCATGTAAGCCATGATGAAGGTAAATGAGATGGACAGAGAAAAGGGAAAGAGATGTGACAGCTCTGTGCAGCACACTAGAGCACAGTGGATTTTTTTAAGACTTATTACTGTAGGCAAAATCAGTTCAAACACTTCGATACTTTGCACATAAGAAAAGGTCAGTCTGCACCCAAACAAGCAAAAGTTATTAAGAAATGACCTTCACTCCGCAAAAATCCAAAGAAAGTAGGCATGGCAACAAAAACTTGACAATTCATGGATTTTCATAATGTTTTTATGAAGTTGTCAAGGAAGGGCAGCAGGATGAAACTGTAACTCAGTGCAATTTTATTTCTCACTTTATTTCTATCCACAGTGACTTAGGAGAACAGCATGACTTGTCTCCAAGAATACACCACAGGGTTAAGGAAATTTGACGTCAAGTTCCAGTTTCATGACAGGTTTTCTGAGTGAACTTTAAGCCATTAAATCTCTTCACAGTTTATTCCTTAATTAGTAGGATGATTAGTACTTCCCTTGTCTACACTATTTAAATACCATGAAGAGATTTGAATCTGTGCAGGACTATCACTTTGTTTGGTGTTACCACTGCAAACAAGCCACCTCTGTCAGCTAGCCTGCACATGAGTTAAGAAGCCCTGAGAACAGGGTCTAGGATGAGCACACTAAAATGAGCATTATCTGTTCTTATACATACATGCCTACTTTTCTGCTAACTTTGAAGAACACAGAAAGTATTTTTCAGTCACAGTGATTGATTGGCATTACCCCTTCAGCTAGGCTCTGAACAAGACATTTTTTGTGGATGTGTGAATGGCATCACTAGCCAGATCAGACTTGCATTAAAAAGAGTGAGAAAGAGTGAGAAAACGAGAAGGAGAGAGAAAGGAGAAGAAAAGAGTAAAATATTTGCTGACTGCGTTATGGAATTGAACTATCAGGTGGTGAGCTTTCATTCACTAAAAATAAACAAATAAACCAAAGAATACTTTGCCGGTGTAGTAACTGGACCTTAGAACATAAGAAAGCTTCTGCTGCCTGCCTCTAAAAGCAAGAGATAATTCACAATTGTGACAGTGTTGACAGTAATTTAGTGGACCGTCTGGCGTAGGTGTCACAGCCCAGCCTTGCAGAGACTGGATTGTAAATCTTAAAGCTGTGATGTACCTTAGGGAGCCATTACTGTTCTTTCATGAAAGAAATAAAACAAAAACCATGGTCAGATGAAACTGCTTCAGATGCTGTTTTGTCTTCTCCAAGTCTGGGGAAAGAAAGGTTATCCCTGTCTCTGAGGGATTTTTGCTTATAAACAATGGTCTTTTTAAGAGCACTGTAATACAGTTGTGTATTACGTGTGTATTACAAGCTGCATGCTCCTTTCTTCATAACTGGCAGCAGAGCTGAAGAGCTGCAAGTTATTTTCAGTGTGAACTAGACTTATTGAGTCCATACACAGATGTGCTCAATGCACTGATGTACATGAAGGTACAAGATCACATCCTGAAGAAGACAACAATAGGTATAATTTCCACGCATCTGAAACAATTAAACCTGGTGCATTTAGAAAAGGGAGCACTAGTCCATAGATTTAGCTTTTCTACTCCTTTTCAGGGCACATAATTATTTATTATGAAGTTACAGATACATGGTGTGATTTTTGCCATTTCAAATATAGTAACAATACTTAGAAACACTATAATGCCAAAGGTTCATGACACATAACCTTGCATTGCTACAGAACTGCCCTTCTGACCCATGGTATAGCACCATAAACTATAAAGAAATAGCTAGAAATTAACCTTTGGTTCTTTGCAGGACTCCCTTCCTCCAATCCCATCTTCCCACAGTCCTTAAAAGACAACTGTCTTTCCAATAGGTATATTTTGAAGTCTGTCATTTTCTGATAGTGGGGCATCTGGAGCCAAAGCTGCATAAAGGTGTATTCTAATATGGTGGCCAGAAGTCCACTTCAGAGAAACTGGGTTTTAGAGACATTTAATCTTCATGGTCTTCAACCAAAGCTGTAGATTTTTAATACTTCTGAAAAAAGGCCCAAACTGTAACATAACTGCTCAAGGAAATGATGACCAACAGTAGGTCTCAGTGTATCTGCTGAAACTGTTGATATTTAAGCCCAGAACAGAGTTTCAGGCACATCATAAGCTCTCATTACCTATTGGTTAATAGTCAAGATGAGGAAAGATGATAATATTTCAGACTATTTGAAGAATATGTTCATGACTTGAACACCTGCATAAAAACTCAGGAAAACACATCTGTGCTTCTGAAGAGATGGGCCTTCAGCTGCTTTAACCAGAAACGGAACCCACACTAGAAGAAAAGACCTTGTGCATAAGTCAGTTTTCCAGCTTCCTAAAGATTTCCTTGAACAAATTACCATCTTGCCCTGCGCATCTTTTCTGCATCTGTGAAATGCGTAAATCTTCCTTGCTGCCACTATTTGTCTGCTGTCTGCTTTAGGACTGTAAGATTTTCAGGGCACAGCCTAGCCTTTTCTGTGTATTTATACCCCAAGAAGACTCCAGTCATTGCATCCTGCCTCCTCTGTCACATTACTGTTGGAACAAGTGTTCTTTTGATAAATAACATATCATGTCTTTCTGCAGGTCTTCATGACAGCAGAGAAAGTTACCTGGTGGACACTTCAATGACAGAGCAAAGCAGTTCCTGAACAGTGGCTGGTCTAGAAAACGATAAACGCAGGTGGCGTGTAAGAATGCCAGTGGGGTAGAGGAGAGCATTGCACGTTATTATAAGAGTTTGTGAAACCCCCAACAGTATACTACAGGCTAAAGTCCATTGTAAACTAAAAATCCATCCAAATTCTACAGACCAAAAGCAGAATTTAAACAAAAACAAATAGCTCACCCTCATTGTATTAAAAGCCAGCAACAATGATGTTCTGCTCAGAGCACAGTATCTCCATGTTTTGCCTTAATCTACACTCATTAGGCTACCCACTTGTCAGTGGCTTGTTACCTGGATACTGTAGGAAAATAAGTGTTTCATAATCAGTTTTTCTGGGCTCTTGTGGAGTGACTAAAGTACATTGTATAAATAAATAAAGTAGCAATCTGTTGTCTGCTTATGGGTAAATAACATTTGTTTACATCATACAGACTTTAATTTAGGCAAACGTACAAACAGCATACTTTGCCAGTTCATGTTTGTTTCTTCCTCTTTTTTTCCTTCAGCTCCACATTAGAAACTTGACACCATTTCTGTGAAAGCCAAAAATCTCCCAAACCTACCATTTACAGTACAAGATGTGGGGGCTGAGGGCTGGCTTGTTTTATCAGAGCAATACTAGAGAACCTAGAAGGAATATGAGATGAGAAAGGTCGGTGCTGGCAGGTTTGATACTGACCATAGTCCACAAGAAATGTTACTAGCTTTATTCAACCTCTGAGCAACATGCTACAATATTTTCATGGTGCCTTAAGCACTCTGGATCCTTTTAACTTTTTTTAAAAATATTCTGGCTTCATGCTAATAGTCCAAGTCCAGCAATTTTGGGGTTTCCTTAATGGCCTTACTTATGCAGAAATTACTAGGCTCCTCCTGGGGCTGTCACTTTAGGCTAATGAATTCTCCAGAGCTGCTGAGATTTTTCTCTCTACCAGAAATTCAAACCAAGAGAGTTCTCTAAACTGCACAGGACTCCTGCCACTTACTTTGGCTTATCAGCTGGTGTCATATTCAGATGAGGCTCATTCAAACCAGAGGACAGCATTAGGACTCGGGCACAATTGCACTTGCAGGACAGGGACATTTACCCTCAGTTTACCCAGTGTTCAACACCTGGAGACCCTGTTCTTGAATGGCTCCTAGTCAATAATGTAAGAAAGATGACTGCCATAAATTAGCAATGATTACCAGTGCCAGTGCAACTATTATGCAGAGATATACAAGAAAATGACCCATATTAAACATGAAGAACAGATCAGACCATTGTTAGGAAGCAACAATAAATCCTTCCTGTGACAAACCATCTGTTCCACACATGAGCATCTTTAGAAGCTTCCTAACATGTTCACTGCTGTACTGATAGTGACAAATTTTACAGCTGCTTCTTGGGATTTTGACAAGTTTTCACTTCTCTCTGCTTTGACAAGGGAATAATGCCTATACATTAATGTGGATGAAAGCTAAAGCTTGAGGTGGTAAATGGGGAAACCTTCTTCATCACACAGCTACAGGATGCAGAGTTATTTCCTCAGGAAGATTTCTCCTCCAACAACTTGACAACTTCCACACCAACATGATCAATGCAAAGACATGGAAAATTTGCCATGGAATAGATAGAAAAAATTACATCTTTTAGAAAAATGGAGTGAGTACAGAAATCATACCATAAGGACAGGAGATGAAACAGGGAACAGCAAGTAAATGCAAACCCATTTCAGCTGTAGAAGGAGGACATCTATTCATCTCCTGATTCAGTGTCACACATAGCGACATAGTGCTGCCTTTAGTAGCAGCAATTCCTTCAGGGTTCTGGGAGCTCACTCCACCACGAAAGCTCATTTTGGGCATTGCTCCTACAGCAGATATCCTTATTTTGAGCTTTACTATGCAGGAAGGATCATCATTGCACAGGGAAGGGAAGATATACTACCACAGCCTCTGCTGTTTCAGTGCTAAACATCAGTAGCCACAATATTGAAGGAAAAGCAGCTCTTCCGCAGCACAGACAAGTTACATCACATAACAGTCACAGGGCCAAGTGGCACAAGCCCCAAGCTGATTTTTATGAAAGTTACAGGTTGGGGAGGAAACTAAGTGAGTAGCAAAGAACTACTACTTTAACACTAATAGCTGCAAATGACCAATCTCTGCAAAGACAATGGGACCACCAGCAAATGGACTTCTTTCAGACCTCAAAATGGTCTGAAACTGAAGGTGATATTATGCCTTTTGTTAGGGAAAGAACCATATGTCTCCCACAAGAGAAGCCACCAACTCCAGGAAAAAATTTAGTGCTTGTCCCCAGTAACAATAAGAACTTTTGAATAGTGTAAATCCATTTCCCTTGACTGTGCAAAAATCATTGAAGGGAAGACTGCAGACATACATGTGAAATCCTATGCAAAAAACCCTTTTAGTGAAACAACGTCTTTATAGATTCCAGGTCTGCCAAGTACAAAGAGCCTAATTTCTTTAAGTTGATAAAAACACGAACCTATAATTAGAAGAAGCCATTTGCTTTCTGTTCACCAGGACTCATTCACACAAACCAAAAAAAAAAGTGTCCAAGCTGCTTGCCACCAGCTGCTTACCACCAACTCCAAACAATGCTTGAGACAACCCCCTGTATGGTGTAAGAAGATGCAGGGAGAATCTTATTTGGAAAGGGGAAAAGAGAAGCAGCTCTTTGGGATATTTTAGAAAACAAACCATTGTATGAGTGTAAAATCTGATGACAAAGCTCTTATTCCTATCTGCCGTGATGACCGAGGGTGTGCACGTAACAGAATCCCTCAGGAAAGAAGACCACAAGATACAAGTTATGGAAAGTCATGTTCAACCTACAGTTATGGACACCCCACTTGCCATGTAAGACAAAGGACAGATTATGGTAGAATAGACTCAGCTACCAACCACTTTTCAAAGCCCATCTCAGTGTTGGCAGGAAACCCAGTAAGATTTGAAATTGTAATGGCTTGTCTGGGCTATCGACTGCTTTTGAAGTCCGAATGTGCAATGGAATATGCAACTAATGTATAATTAATTGTGGAATGTTTAGGTTCAGTTTTAGTTAAGAGAAAATGAAGCACTAGGCACCACCTAAGGGCATGTACCTCAGACTGGGAGCCAAGGACCCACAAATTCAAATCCTTGCACCAGCCTTAGTAAATCACCTAATTTGCCTGCTTCTTTCTCTTCAGCTATTCGGGACACAGTTATTTACTCCTCTCCTTCAATGCCATTCTTATTAGTAACTTAAAATATTAAGTTGTATTTATGTATTGCACACCTAATCACATCTGAGATCACTAATAAACTCATATCTAAGAAAAATGACAGTTCTTTAGTTAAGCATAGAAGGTTGAAACTTCACGTAGCACATAGCAATGTGTGTGGACTATAAAAACACTACAAGGGGCCCAGAAATATTTCTTTTGATGCAAAAGGTCAACATAAGCAGATCCTTCCTTGCAGGGCCTGAGATAGATTTGCATTTTAGAAACAGTATTTGAAAAGATAATATAGGCACCACTTTCTTCAGGCTGGAGAAGACAAAGGTCCCTGTGATATCCAAAATCCCCATATGTTTTTTCCATATAGTATGGATTAGACATCACAACCTGTTTATACAGTGCAAAACAGAAACTATAATTTTAGCATTCCCAGGAGGTACTGGACAGACCTGTTTTCCCTTGTTTGGGGGTGGGAGGGTTGTCTCTTTGTTTCCCTGATGACCTGATTCCAAGTTGCACAAAGCCATCACATATAAATTAGCTAGAGTATTACCCAAATTGGATACAGATGTTTAGTAAACTTCTTTCTATTTGGAAGTTGTAAACATCACCCCTTGTGACTATCAGATATAAAACCACATCTACTACAAATTTACAAAGTCTGTTTTAACCAATATGACTTCGGAGCACATGGAGTCTTCACTCATCAGGTATACACAACTGCTTCAAAGAGTGGATTACAGCAACAGTGAACTATGCTGTGGAATTCAGAAAAAAAACAGCTCATAAGTAATTCCAAATATCATTTTTCATTAGGTGAAATACAAGGATTCACCAAAACCACACCTGTAATTTCATATAAGCTGGAATCCACCACACATGATAATGAGGAATGAGAAACAATCATAATATTGTTAAGAATAATTTCATAATATCTAAGTTTCTTTTCTTTACATCAAGCTGTCAAGATGCCCCTAGATCGTATCTTCATACTTTTGTTGTTCAAAGCCATTATGACTAGGCACTTGCTTTGAAAAGCTGTGGCTGAGTTCTCCATGCAATTGCATGAATTGAGAAGCTATGGTCTTCAGTAAAACTCCAGACACAGCAAGAGCTACTTTTAGATATATTTGTTTCATAATTTTCTTGTTGCAGCTCAGCCAGACTGTTTTGTTAATCAACCCTGTCAACATATGCTAAACTCCCAGAGAGTTAACTGTTGATTTAATGGATAGAGAAAGGTTAGTTTAATCAGAAGATGGATGACAGTACACCACAGAAAGTATAGTCTAGTCAAAGGGATCAGTTTTTACGAAAGCACTGGAACATAGTATAACTCCCATTAGACACTACAGAACTTTAGGCAGCTGCAGCTTCTTAATGAGCTAGTTGGAAATTAAAAGTTAACTCAAACATAATAATGTTTTGTCCTGATTCTTCAAAAAATGTGAAGTCTTGAAAATGTCAAACTTTTCTTCCAAAACCACATTTTGTGCTGAAAAAGTAAGAAATCTATAGGAAATTCCTGGACAGTATTAACAGCAAATTACGCTAGAATTAATGATTTGGTTTTCCTTTGAATTTTTTTTTTTTTTGGTACAGAAATAGAATATGATGAAATTACTTTTGATACTATATGAGTATCTAATCTGTTTTCAGTCAACTGCAATATTCTCTTCCACCTCCCACTGCACAAGTATCTTCACCTCATTTCCTTGTATCCCCTGAAACAACAATCACCCTCCTCTGCAAGACTAAACTACCAGCACTGGTAAAGAAATTAATACAGTTTCTGAAATTATGATTTAAAGGTGCTGTAGTCTGGCATTTAGCCACGTTATGTTGCTTGATTAGGTCATTGTCAGAATGTCCATCAAATCCTTTTGCACCAAGATTTTCTGAGAATATCCATTTCCAAGACTAATCTAAATGACATAAAATGACATAAAATAAATAAATAAAATAAAATAAAATAAAATAAAATAAAATAAAATAAAATAAAATTAAATTAAATTAAATTAAATTAAATTAAATTAAATTAAATTAAATTAAATTAAATTAAATTAAATTAAATGACAATGAGGGAGGAGAATAAGCTATAGACAATAGAGGAAAGTGATTAACAGGATTAGAGATTCATACTACTATGTGGTTTTACCGTGTAGAAGAAAAACATTGTAATAACATTATCAGGAAATAAAAAATATTCTAGAATCTTTCAGGAATGCAATATTTAAACCCTAAGAACAGGTAACACTGCTTAGCTTAAACCATTTCTCAGTACAGGGTAAGAAGAAAGATCCAGAGGCTGAAAAAGGTCACAAAAGCATAGGAATACCCTGAAACCACAGCTGTGTAGGACTGTGCCATCAGCACTATTAAGAAGCAATTATAATTTCAAAAGAATAACAGCCCTATTGTTACCCTTATTTCAGCATCCTTCCCTGCCTCCTCAAGTTCTGTGCATTAAGAACTACTATCATGCTTGCTAGCCTCGTGCTTGTACCAAACTGCTTACCGGCGTGAGACCATAGAAAACCCTGTGCTACCTCCCACCAGGCTTGCTAGGAATAGGCAAAACTTGACCAAAAATATGCAGTTCTTTTAATGTTAAAAAAGGGGAAAAGAAATAATTTAAAAAATACAGGATAGTACTGTAGAACAGGTAGGGTTCATCCTGCAGATGATTTTATCCCTCTTTAAGCCTCAGGTGTCATCCATTGCTGGAGACAGGACAGCAAGCTCACAGGAAAATGAAGAGATCCAGTTTGTCAGGAGTAATGTTCCCTTTCCGTTCCACCCCTGGGTATTGGTGACATTATCAAATCACTTGGGCTGTGTGCCTGTACCTCATGTCACTAAAACACCCCAACTGAATTATAGCTTTACAACATACAGCTGGATGAACAGAATTCTAAATGTAACAGATACATGCTTATTACTTAATTGTTAAGCCTTTCAGCAACTGATGCTTAAATAACATTCAAGTAACTGGTTAACTTAATCAAAATTTAATTTTTGTTTGAAGAGTTTCAAAACCTTTTCCTTGATTCCTTCCTCTTTTTTCTTCAGTGATTGCAGTTTAAGTTACTTTCATACTGATTTTATTCCTCACTAAGCCCACACCTTAGCCTTTTCTTAAATGATATACTGAAGCTGTAACAATAGCAAATTTTATTTCTTCAGCTAATCCATTGTTTATTACCTTATTTTCCAATAAACCAGAAAATCAATAGCTCTAGTTCCTCACTTTGCCATAAGCTCCATACACTGCCACCAAAGCAGACCAGGAGACACGGTGCAACCACTATTAGGCAACTATGTTTAGAGACTCCTCCCTTGTGTCAAGACATCAGAGCTGTTTTTAAATTACCTCAGCTATGGGGAGCACCCAAGCAGCAGTAGCCTGGACTTTGAGATGGATTAAATTCTCCCTACCCCACAGTTAGGCTACCGTCTGCTATCTGAACTAGATAGTATGGTAGCCCTCATACTATGCTCGTTTCACAAGTAAGCATCAGAGGGTTACTTCTGGCACCATACGATTTTGGGCTTCTGTGGGAACAACAGTCTGGTCTGACTCCACAGGTCACTTCTCATAGCCTTTTGCTGTGAGTACATTTGCTGGGGTGTTGGAAGCCAATGACAAAGAAAAGACATTAAAAAGGTGTCACTCCTTTCTCTATCCACACTGCAATGTTAATAGCCTGCACCCTGATGTAACAGAAGTGACTTCAGTCCTCACTTCCCTTGCAAGGGCAGCATGCAACTGAACCCAAGGGCGTTGAAAGCTTTGCATCTTTCCTTTTTTAAGACGGTAAAAGGTCATCCTGAGTGTGAACACACTCACCTGTTAGCAGGTATATGTTCTTTTAGAGCAGAACTACTGGGCTGACCATTTCTTCTTCTGGAATGCTGAGAGACATCTTTAGATCACAGGGCAGTGAGGTGCATCCAGCCGGGCTTTCAGTAAGAATACACCAGTATGACTGCCTAGGCCACAACCCCTACCTGACTTTCTGTACAGACACTCGTCTAACACACCCCTAAATCATGATAATGGTAATCCCCTATGCACCCGTTCTTTGAGGGATTTGTGATGGGACCCCAGTCACATAGCACTCAGAGGTAGCTCAAAAGAAGGCCAAAAGGCTTTATTACTCAAAGCAGCTATGCATCGTTCTAGTGCAAACTAGGAAAATGTACTTTTTAAAAAGCAAAACCCTGAGCAATTTAATCAGATAGAGGAGAAACAAAGTGTTGGTTTATAAACAACTCCACCGGCCATGCCAGGCAGATTCTTGCTCCAAGCTTTTCTCCCAGACAGCCCAGTGTCACACAACCCATTGCAGCAAGCACTGCACCTTCCCTGATTAGCCCTAGGACATTCTCCTTGCCTTACCCTTGAAGCCCTGGCTGACTACTGTTTCCTCCCGGCAGTCTCTCTGCAGAAGCAACAGGCTTCTACCTCCTCCTTGGAAATTCACTTACTCTGCCTCTCAATGCAACAATCTCCCAGCGAATCACAACAGCTCTTCTCCTGAGTTTGCTCAGCAGAAACAGTTTCCCTTCTTCTGAAGAGGCTTAACTGAGCCACTCTTTTTGTAAAGGTACAAGCATACTGCAGAGGATAAGCAAATAAAAGAGAAAATGAGCTATCCCAGAGATACCCAGGCACCACAGAGACAGCCGCCTCATCTCCCTGAGGCAGGTAGTGTCCAGCAGCTCCCGACAGTGACCTGGCAGAGGTACACACTACTCCCTCAGCAAGTTTACAGACACCACCAAGCTGAGTGGTGCAGTTGTGTGGTGGTGCATTCCCCCCGCCCCTTCTTCTTGTGTACCTGACAGAGCATGGGAAGCGAAGCTGCTTTACAGTCTCAGTAACTCCCATCAAAACTTGGCCTTTATGTAACGAGTTTGGTGGTTAAGTGTCCCTTGACTGTATCAAAACTCTTACATGGCTGAGGTGGGAACAGCACTGTCTGTACCAGGGAGGCAGCCCTGACAACCTTGGAACTATATTTTTCATCTGTACTAATCGCCTCCTCACAGCCTTGGGGCCTGTGGTATCTAGGCTGTAACTCAGGAGGATCTGTAACTTTAGTAATCTTCAACATGGGCTGTGAAAGTAGAAGGGAAATTTACTGATGCCTAAAGTCAATTATCTCATGACCCTATAAACAGTGGTGCCAAGTTGAGACCCTTTGAGCTCTCCTGGACCACAGCGGGCTGCACCAGAATCTCCCTCTGAGTGGGACACCTCTCAGAGCAGCGAACTCAAGTTGATCTCTGGCGCTCCTTGCTCCTCAAGACTTGACCCTCGCCTGATCTTCGGTGATCCTTGCTCCTCGAGGTTCGACCCTTGCCCGTTGAGACAGTCATTTAAAGTGAATATTTGGCTAAACTTGGGGAAATTTTTATTGGTACCTCTAACTGCTCATATAATGACTACTTAGGCCTATTGTGTGTGTGTGATATAAATATTGTATTAAACCTCATTTAATCACTTTGTAGATGCTAGGTTAATTAATGATTAGTTATTACTAATTCACTCCGCTGTATCACAGTGCCATATTCCCTTCAGAATACAGACTTAAAATTTGCATAGACAAAATCAAAGCAGGCAAAGTTGCAACTCCCATCAATAGCAAAACTTGCTTGTGAACCCTTCATGCCTTTAAAGGCTTTCTTTTGGAGTCATGTAGAAATAGGTTCCACTTTTCTATTGATGTACTATTTTCTGTTAAAAAAAAACCCAGAAGTTACACAAAATTTCTCAAAATTGTCGTTAAAATACAGAACATTTCAAATGTGTTAGGAGGTTAAACAGAGGTTTGTGAATAGTTTGGGTAAATTAGACATCTTTTTAACAGTGGCAGATAAATTCACTGATTTTAAAATTAGTTCATTAGTACATGATTTTGGTGACTAAGCAAAGGAAAATTTATTTTATGCTTGATTCTGAAGATTTCACAGCAGAACAAAGCTGTGAATGAAGCCCATACTGTCCCTTGCTGCAAATACTCAGATGACTCCCAGCAAGCTGGAATCACTAGAAGGCTCAGCATTTCTGTGCTGAGTGTCCTTTCAGTGTCGTCTTGTGAAACACTGATCTGTTTGTCAGAGAAAGAGAGGGTAATAAATGGAAAGGAACTTTTTTAGAAGGGGACAGGCCAAAGTTCTGTCATGAGGAAAAACTGGACTTTAATCCGGCTGTCTTTTCATGGGGGAAAAAAAAAAAAACACCAAGTTTTATACCATGTTTCATGGGCCATAACCATACAACCGCTATGTTCAGCAGAATTCATATTTCTGTCATGGTCTTTTTGCTATTCAGCCTTTCAACCTTCCCTTTTTGTTTTAGGACCCCCTAGCTCATCTAGTGTCCAATTTCATAACTCCAAGCTTTGTATTCTCATCCCTTTTCATCCAGATGAAGCAACACAGTGCTGTGTTGCCTTTCCCTTGGGGGTTCAGCTGCCTGCATCTTGGGGACCAAGGGCCAAATGCAGACTTGGCGATGCTGCACAGAGGAGAGGTAGCACTGCAGAGAAAAGCCAGTTTAGTTCTTGCATATGCAGTGTCCTTTTCTTTTCTTTTCTTTTCTTTTCTTTTCTTTTCTTTTCTTTTCTTTTCTTTTCTTTTCTTTTCTTTTCTTTTCTTTTCTTTTCTTTTCTTTTCTTTTCTTTTCTCTTCTCTTGTCTTCTCTTCTCTTCTCTTCTCTTCTCTTCTCTTCTCTTCTCTTCTCTTCTCTTCTTTTTTCCTTTTCTTTTCTTTCCACTGCCTTTGGTGCTTTTGACTGAAACAAAAAGGAACAGCTGTACGGCTCAGACACATGGGAGACACTGACTATTTTGGTCTTGCTTTCCAAGGTTATAAAATAAGCACTAACCCTAATGAAAAACTGCTTCTCTAAAGCTTATTAGTAGTCGAGAATAATCTTTCCACTGACCTGGACAGATTTTGAGTCAGAGCTTTTAGTGCCCAGTGCAGGATGTAATGGACCTACAGAGCAATCTGACTACAGACATGCAGTTGCTTAGAGCAATTGCACAATCTAGAGCAAGGGAATGGCCACATTTTTCAAATATAGCAGTATCTAGAGTGAAAGGAGGGAAGACAACAAAATTACAGTTAGATAGAGCTTTTTTGTTTCTAAATTAATTTTATTGATTTTTTCAAACGTTATGCTCTGCCCCTTGCAACTTTTTTGTCCTCTCTGTCCTTTATTCATTAAATGGTCCCTTTTGATATTATGGCATTGATTTACAGTTGATAATTATCTTGGTTTAATGGGTTTAAGGTATTTCTTGTTTTAGTGTTTGTCATCAACAGGATCTGTCAGTACAATATGCCTTTGGCTGAAAAGGAGTTTATTACCCCATAAAAATGTCCTCAGCTAAATAATAAATAAATTCAACCCCCCATTCTTTTATGATTCTTGTTTTATAAATATGGGGTAAATATTTATGTTCCAGAAAGAAGAGAGGCTGCTGTCATAAAACCTTTAGGTCTCCCTGTAGATACAAAATAGTCATTTATAAAATGCATTTGGCCGCAGTGACCCACTAGTGACCTATAGTATCATACAATGCTTTGGGACGGAAGGGACCTTTAAAGGTCATCTAGTCCATCCCCCCTGCAATTGTCAGGGACATCTGCAACTAGATCAGGTTGCTCAGAGCCCCATCTAGCCTGTCCTCAAATGTTTCCATCTACCACCTCTCTGGGCAACCTATTCCAGTGTTTCACCATCCTCATCATGAAAATTTTTTTGCTTGTGTTTAGTCTACATCTACCCTCCTTTAGTTTAAAATCATTACCCCTTGTTCTGTTGCAGCAGACCTTGCTAAAAAGACTCTACCCATCTTTCTTGTAGGCCCCCTTTAAGTATTGAAAGGCTGCAATAAGGTCTCCCCACAGCCTTCTCTTCTTCAAGCTGAACAACCCCAGCTCTCTCAGCCTTTCCTCATAGCAGAGGTGTTCCATCTCTCTGATCATTTTTGTGGCTCTCCTCTGGACCAAGTACTACTTAGACCTAGTACTACTAATGACTAAAGCCAAGATTGCTGAGTGAGTTTGTCTTCTGAGGAGAAAGTAAGGTCCCTTTCATACATTCTTGTCAAGGTTATCTAAAATAACAGAAGAACAAACCGAATGTTCATCTCCAAAGGGAAGAAGGAGATATACAGATGTGTGTATGTATGTGTGTTTGGGTCTCTGTGTGTGCGTGTATGGGAGGGAAACAGTTTACATATCACAATTTTTTTTTTCATACAAGATCACTAATAAAGCCAAGCCAAATTTACATTGTAAGATGGCAGAGCTTGGCCTAAAATGAATGTCAATAAAAGAAATAATCTGAGACAGATAATCACCTCATTCTAGACTCCACCCTGCCCATACGTTCAGGACTTTGTACTAACTTGGGTGATCTGCAGGTATGATCGAATTGGCTACTGCAGGTCTGACGGCCAAATTCTGCAAGGATCTGCAAAAAGAATAATTCTCACAGTCGTGCCATAAAAGCAAGACTTAAGCTCTTCTCTATCTAATTTCCATGACTTTTGGCTTTTTTAACCTCAAAATGGTGCCGTACCTTTGGCACACATCCCAGGAGCCCCCAGGCTCTTGCCAGTTATTGTGGACCCAGACTGTCACATCAAGGATAGCAATAGTCAACTAGTATATCACTACACATAGGGCTATGGCTTATGTGTTCTGATTAATGCAGCTGCTGTAACACATAGGCTATTTAATGGATCAGATTTTTTCTCTCTTTATTCCAAGTACTGTTGTCCACACAGGCTCTGGGCATCTGGGGAAATTTCTTGGTCAGAACTGAGAGATGTCTCCAGCAAACCAAACCTTCTCCAGCTACTAACTCCTCCACTGAAAAGTCACTACTATTTTTCCTCCTGTATGTGTAAATATTATGATTGCTTCCTCAAGCCTAGTGTCAACGATACCATCATTTTGAAATGCCTTTCTTCTGAAATTAGGATTTCCCTCTATGCACAAAAATACACCTAAAAGCAAAGCTGAACTCCCAAGTTAGCAGTAACATTGCATAGTGTACTGCTGTACCTTATGCTTGTAGACCCAGGCCAAATATGAGTTGCCTTATCCTGGAAAAAAAACAAAGCACAGCCTTGACAGCAATAAAATGACAATCACATTTTTAATCAAACTTTCGTAACATTTTTCTGTTGCCCCTATGCAATTTTCCTAGCAGAAAAGTGTACTGCCTGGATTATTTGCTGAAATGTTATGTTTCAAATAAAAATTGCTGAGGTAAAGTTAAAATCAGGTATTTATGAAGAAAATAGCTATTTACAAAGTAAATAGCTGATTTTAACAGTGGTATCCATCTCCTACCAAACACCAAAACTAAAGTCTATGACCAACTCCCTAGATCAGGGGTGCCCTGAGTAAATCAAATGTGATTTAGTTGAGAACAGTCGTCTTCTCTGCAGATATCTAGGAAAAATAATTTGTAAGGCAGTCTCTGGAGTATTTACACAAAAATCAGTATAAATATGGACTATCAGATGTTTCCTCTGGGCTTATCAGAAAAAAAGCTATAGTAGGCGAAGTATTTGCAGAAATTATTTTAAGAATAATGAGTAAATTAAATAAAATCATGACTATCTGTGGACAATTCACAAATGAGAAAATTTAATAGTAATAATAAATCATTTTCTTTTTCAGGGTTTATTTGCTTAACAATTGCTCCAGCTCACTACAAGAAATACAGGACACAAATTAAAAAAACTTTGTTTCAATAGTCCCAGCCTGTGTGACACTAGAGAGACTTCCTTTCATAAAGCTCAGTCAAGATACCATCCAGTTTACACAGTTTAGACCCCACCTTCTGATAGATTTACAGAATTGCCTTACAGGCTGTAACTGATAACCACACAAACTTCCTCATTTGGACAGCTAGAGCAAAGTACTTGTCTGTACTGCCCCCTTCATTTAAAATGCACTCAACTTTCCTATTATTTAACAGTTAAAGAATTTTTTGAGTAAAAAAAGCAAAACTGATCAAATCTATTTCCTTCCAATTCAGAAAATATTAAATAATCTTGAGTTCCAAGACTGTATTTTTATTAAAGAAAAGCAAAAGCTTCCAAATTGTTACTACTGTCAACACATATACATGTCAACTATATAATCTGACACATACAGATAAAATGTTTCAGCAACATATGTGCTCAGCCAGGCTTGTGCCTGATTTTGGAAGAATTTCCATCAACATTTGGGTCAAAGTTTCAGTTAAATAAACTGCCCCTATAAAAACACGTTTCCTTCAAAACTGCATCATTTAACATGAGATGGAAGAAGGCTTGACACAACATGAAGTCCTTGTTCATGGAAAATTTCCCTACAGCCCAAACTGGGAAAATTAAGGACAGATATAAAGTATATTGATAAGCCAACCAAGCATAGTTTATGCCAGATCCTAATATAAAATAGAGATGTTGTATGAGTAATTTAACTGTTTCAGAAAAGAATGTGCAAGGAAATGAAACAAAGTATGAGTTGCCTACATAGAGAAGAGGGGACAGCAGGGTTTCGCAACATGCAGCACACCTTCCACTGCAAAGAAAAGCCTCTCAAATACTGTGTTGCCCAAAGGAACATGACAGAGCAACATAAAGGGACATGTCACAGAGAGTCAGGTAGTGATACACTTTTCAGTTCAACAGTATGTCAAGGCAAACAAATCTTTCCTTACTATGAGGAAGTAAATTCTTACATCTAGAATTGAGTATAAAATATTCAGATTTTAGTACAGGGAGACATATAGCATGTCTAACCCCCATCCAAAGAGCCGCCTTCTATACTGAGCCCTGAGACAACAGCGATTTAGCTGTATTTTCTATTTTCTATTTTTAGCAATACAGTGATCAGGTACTAGTCACTAATGTTTTTGAGTTACTTAAACAGGTGTGCGCATCATTTAGTGCAGTTCATGTGCATGATTTGATCCTGCATCCCCTGAAACCAGTAAAATTCCCGTATGCAGCCTTTTCTCCCTTGTTTCCAAGCAATCCTACCAGTCTTGAACTTCACAAGAATGTAAAGACAAGTAGGAGGTGGATCTAAAATATAACAAAGATCATTCTGTAAAGTTGTTGAAACCTTTTCATATAAAAATGCATTTCTTCAAAGGCTGTCCAAGCTCACTATGGAATTCCAGGTGTACTTTGGGACAGCTTTGATCAGATGTGATATCTACTTTATACTGGCATGCTGATATCTGCTTGCTTTCTTTCTTCTCAGACATTTCCCATCTTAAATATGACCATCTTCCCACCAGCCATTCACTTGTGTTTCCATACACTTGATTCCCAGACCCAAATTATAAAGTATGTTTAAACTGGATAAAACTCCATTTTCTTTTAAAACACTTAATTTAACCACTCTGTTAGCTTTCATTCTCATGCTCTTCCATTAACAGTTTTGAAAAGTTTCTTTTTAATAACTGAACAATAATATTAGCAGAACACACTGTGCAAGGGTGTTGGTTTTTTTTTTCTAGGATATGCAAATTGGATATACTAGCTAAATCTTCTTAGGAGAAAGTACTGACATTTCAGATTATATTATAGGGTTGTAGAGACAAAGCCTTGTAAAAAGCTTTGCAACAGCTACAAAATTTAGAGTGAAGCTGTTTTACTTATTTGCCCTATATTAATACTCTGTACTCATATGTACACTTTATGCACATAAGCACTCACACTCCTCTCAAAGATTACCTGTGCTATACTCCTTTTTCAATAGCTCCTATTTCCCATAATGAAATTATTCTCTTACTGCATTCATTTCACCTGAGAAGAAGGATGACTAGAGCATTACACTGGAACTCAGAAAATGCATTTTCAGTTGGGTGGTTAAGCAGTTGCCTTGCACCTTTGGATAAGTTACAGTCTTTATATATCCCTTCACCTGCATGTATAAAACGACAGAATTCTATCTCTTTTCCCTCTATTTTTTTTAAATCTTTTGTGATTTTATGCTTTTTGGTCCAGGTCTGACTCTTGTCACTTGTACTAGAATTATGTGGCAAGGTTTTAGTACAGGTGGGGGGACTGCAGGGATGGCTTCTATGAGAAGAGATCAGGAGCTGTCCCCATGTCAGATGGAGCCAATGCCAGCTGGCTCCAAGATGGACCTGCTGCTGGCCAAATCTGAGGCCATCAGCAACATTGGTAGCGCCTCTGTTATAACATACTGAAGAAAGGGTAAAAACTGCTGTGCAACACCAGCTGGGAGAGAGAATTGATATGTGAGAGAAACAGCCCTGCATACACCAAGGTCAGTGAAGAAGGAGGAGGAGGAAGTGCTCCAGGATTAAAAATTCAGCCCCTGGAGAAGACCATGGTGATGCAGGTTGTTCTGCTGCAGCCCATGGAGGACCACAGTGGAGCAAATATCCACCCGCAGTCCGTGGAAGATCCATGTGGCATCAGGCGGATATACCCTGAAGGAAAATACAGCCCATGGAGAGGAGGCCACACCACAGCAGGCTCCTGGCAGGACCTGTGGCCTTGTGGAGAGGATCCCATGCAGAATAAAGTCTTCTGGCAGGACCTGTGACCCTGTGGGGGACCCACACTGGAGCAGTCTGTTCCTGAAGGACTGCACGCCATGGAAGGAACCCATGCTGGAGCAGTTAATGAGGAACTGCAGCCCATGGGAAAGAATCACATTGGAGAAGTTCATGGAGGACTTTCTCCCATGGGAGGGACCCCACGCTGGAGCAGGGGAAAAACATGAGGAGGAAGAAGAAGCAGAGACAATGTGTGATGAACTGACTGCAATCCCCATTCCCCATTCCCTTGCACCACTCAGGGGAAGGAGGTAAAGAAGTTGAGGGTGAAGTTGAGCGTGGGAAGAAGGAAGAAGGGGGTGGGGGGAAGTGTTATAAGATTGTTCTTGTTTCTCATTATCCTACTCCATTTAATTGGCAATAAGTTAAATTAATTTCCCCAAGTCAAGTCTGTTTTCCCCATGACAGTAACTGGTAAGTGATCTCCTTGTACTTACCTCAGCCCATGATTTTTTTAATTGTATTTTCTCCCCTTGTCCTGCTGAGGAGCAGGAGTGAGATAGCAGCTGAGAGTCGGCAGGCACCTGGTGGCAAGCAAAGGTTAACCCACCACATCATTATGCAATGCTTAGAAGCTCCCAGAGCAATTACAAGGTTAGAAAAAAATCTTCAATAATAAGAGTATTTTAAACTATAGTCTCACAAACTGCATCTTTTTATTACCTTGCAAGCCAATTTATAAATAAGACTTCAGCCCAGTCTCCAAATGTTCATGTTCAGATGTCCTCCTCAGCCTCAGATTAGCATCTTCAAAAAGAAATTGCTTACTGGAAAAGGAAAGTGGTACTTAGCTACATAAGTAGGAATTTTGTGTGCTTAGCAATTGACACCCTAAATTCCCAAAGTATGTCCAAGCACTTGATTAAATTTAAGTGCCTCCTTAAGTGCTACATTGAATTGGGGACAGCATACAGCTTTGTAAGAAGGCTTTGTTTCCCGTCTAAGTTGCTGGCACATGGATGAATATAGCTATTCTGGGATCAGTGCTTTGGAAAGGCTGAGAAAGAAAAAAAAGGAAAGAAACAGTGATTGGCAAATATATGCTCATCAGATAAGAGGGAAGAGGATGGAAGTGTCAGACCTTAAGATGAGGAGTTAGGAGAGTAGGAGTGGCTTCTTGAATAAACTCTTACTATGAGAATAAAGCAACCTTTAACCTGCACCTGAGCTCCCTGACATGTAAAATGGACTTAAGAGATATTTTCTAACCTATACAAATGTTGTGAAATTAAGTGATTGTGAAGTACATTGCTCAAATTGCTCTGGTAGAACACAATCCTGTTGCCGTTCACATATGTACTCACCAGTTTGGATTCAAAGACTTACATGTCCAGTTTAATGATGTTCAAAGTATATCAGAAAGCATCAGAAAAGTAAGCAAGCATGGTTCAGCTGATGTTTTGATTTTAAAAGAGTTATTAAAAAAATATTGAAAAATTTACTTAAAACTCAGCTTATTAATTTTTTATTTTGCAACCCATTATGGCTTCGCAATAGTACAGGTACATGTCACAGAAGACACAAGAACTACAAAGCCTATCATTGCAACACAATGACCCCATGTTTAGAGAAGATGACAAACTTAACAATTCTTTACATTAAAACGTTATCAAAATGCTCCTTATCTTACAACTTGCCCTAGATCGATAGAGCCTTGGCCTGCATGTACCAGCTTTCAGGAAAGGGAACTTGAGATTTCCATGTTTTCCTGAATCACAGCCAAGTGAAATCATTATCTTCCCTTCCTTTCTGCTTGCTGTTGAAGAAACACAATTGCAGTAATCTACAACAATATGCACTACTTGTTTTGTAGTACTGTAGCAAATCAGGTGATTTGGATTTGTTTTAAGATCTTTTTACAGGTTCCTCCACCCTAACCCACCCAAATTCTTTCAAAGCTAAATGGCATTTAAACTTGCAGCACACAAAGCTGCACAGTACTTGTACTCATCTGACACAACTGTGGTTGGCTGCTTTATATAAAATCTAGAGAAAGAAAGAACAAAAACTGAGAAATGTTGCTATAGTGATGACAGAAAAACATTAATGGAGTTCAGGACCAATGCAGAGCTGTCTAAATCTATTGTTTATATGTGGGTTAATTTTGCCTGCACTGCTTACTCCACTTAACATAAATGAAAAAAAAATTTAAAATAAAAAAATTTAAAAGGCAACCTTCACCCAAAAGAAATATGAAATGGAATTCATTGGCATGGCAAAAAACAAAGTTGTGATCTTATCCATTTCCATGAAAAAAGTCACTATGTGAAATTTCTCTTTGATTCACTGTGTCTAATTCACAATGATGGCAAAGAGTGAAAAGAAGCTGCCTTTTTCCTGCAACAATTCAGAATTCAAAGAAGGGCAATTACCACCTGTATTTTTAACTCTCCAAAAAGAAACTTGATTACTTACTAGTCAAAGAAATAACTTTCTCCAAAATTGGTCATTATTTGAAAGAAAAATCAGTGGAAAAATCCTTTTTATTGTTTTCGTTGTTCTTTCCTCAATGCTATTTTGTCCAGTGTATTATTCTGTGCAGTTCATTGTCTGTGTGCCCTTCAGTGCTTCTAGTCTGTGTGTGTGATATGGCGGCAGTTTTCAACAGATCATTTTGAAAAAAAAAAAATAAAGTCACAAAATACATTACACTGAGTCCAGGGAAGTTATGTTTGAGAGATGTAGATTTTGGTTTGGGAAGAAGGCACTTTGATTTTCCAAAAACCACATTGTCACTGTTGAACACAGCCCAAGACAAAGAGCAAACATTGTTGCCAGTTTATTTGCAGTCATGTCAAAAACATGGAGATTCTGGTTAAAAAAAAAAAAAAGGACAAAAATTTTTTATCTGCTGACACTCTCCTGCCAAATCACTGTGGTGATAACAGTAAAGCAAAGAAGGAGATGAGAACTGGGTAGAAGAAATACAAATTGTAATGTGACATCGCCTCTGCTGAGCCTTTTCATTAGAACACTGGGCTGGCCTGCAGGAGACCCTGATTTCACTTCAGGTTCTGCTACCAGTTCTAAGCAACACTGATTATATCTGTTTTCACATTTACATCAAGGAGGAAGTAATATATTTATATAAAATTATAAAGATATAATTATAAAAATAATTATTTAAGAAATATGTAAATAAATATTATTTTAAAGTATACAACAACCACCTTATGTTTCCTTTGGGTACCATAGACAGGTATTAAAATATTTTGTAATTTTATATTCTTGTCAGAGAAATCTGCCCTTCAAATATTTACTTAGGCAAACTTAGTGAAATCCTCAACCTATGCTTATTTGTGGTATAGTTCAGTTTTACTAGATTTTGAGTACTCCTTCCGACAGAATACAGTAAATGGGATGCTTAACCTCTTTCTTCTAGACTTCAGTGCCTTTAAATGCTACGTTATGGTCAAGAATTAACAAAGTCATTTGCATTTACTTCTTTTAGATTATTTCTGAGGGCTTGAAAAAAAAGTTGGAAATTCTGCATTTAAATTAACTTAGTAAACCCATTGTTAGGTGAGAGCAAAGAAAACCATGTTTAAAAAGTCGTATCTTTTTACAACATATCTCAGTTTGACATCATGAGCATATATCGCTTTTATATTTTCAGAAGTATGATCACAGATCATGTCTCCGCAAAATAAATTCCACAATGAGCTCTGACAGCTTACACCACAACAGTGCTGCTGAGTGAACATTTTGTCTCAGTTTTTTAGGCTGTGCACTGTACTCATTGCATATGCTAGGGCAACTTCAATGCCCTGAAGTGATGTGTTTTTCTGCGACACACCAGTGTGTCAGTGGATACACCACAAAGTGCCTGTGGAAACACTGACAGACTCTTAAATATAGCAGATGGCACTATCATGCAATCTCATTCATTATGTTGTCTGCCTATCTCACACTGCACTTGTCATGATGGTTTCTAAGCACCTAATGTGATCAAGAGAATATAACAAATATACTTGAGATGTTTTCCTATAGAGACTGGAAGGACTTTCAGCAAATATGGACAGTTTCTGAAAGAGCCAGGAGAAAATTTCTAATGAAGTAAACTTTTTGTCCTTGCTTGACATCCACACCTGCATAAAATACTGTTCCTTAGACTAAGGAAACTGTGTACTTCAGATAATGAAGCATTTCTAAAGGGGCAAGGGGAGACCTGTAATGGGATTTTGTTCAGCTGGAAAGTATATATATATATTAAAGGTGAGCTTATACCTCAAAGCCATACATTGAATGTAACTGTTCTAAATGAATGGTTTCCTATAAAAAATGATAAATTTTTTTGAGCTTCATCTTAGATTCTAAATCCAGATTTGTTGAGTGCTTATGTGATAACAGAAGATTAATGTTTTCTGCATAGATCATCCAGAATTTAGTTGTTTGTGTGATATCAAATGGTTTACCCCTTTTTCTTTTTACTTTATCAAAGCCAAAAGACATAATCCATTCTTTACTTGAAGAAGTGAAATATAGTCATCATTCATAGACTATGCTTCTCTTACAAATGTCCAGACTTCTTTTATTACTATTTATGTTTACAACAACATACTATGAATCATCAGCTGAGTTACATATTAGCAAAAATGGAATTTACAGATACCACAGGTTGAAAAAGGATAAGGGAGAATTTATGTGGGGGGATGTTTATGTTTTAATAATCCTGTACAGTTGAATATAAAAATATGCCCAAGTTTCTAGTTCTTTTTTAAAGCAACGTTTGACTGTTGCAAACAATAAACTGTAGTTACTCTCTCATTTTCAATTCCCATTCTCTTAATCTGCTATGCTGCTAGAAGGATGGACAATACAAAAATGGCTTCTAAGGCAAAGTAGATGATCTCTGCTGATTTTTTTTGTTCAATAAACCTGAACTCCTTTTTTCTCAGTGGAAATATCTACAAATGGCTAATGTTTTTTTTTTTTTCCCACACGCATTTTTTATCTCAAGTTACATTGTGAAAAATTCCTGCAATTAATTCTTGGAATGTGACTCATTGAAATGAAGGAATCAGTGACTGCCCTGCTATGCTGAGCATTTCATATCCAAACAGGTCATGGAAAGATATGTCCCACCTCTCTCTGTGGAGTCTCTCTAATGAGGAATTCCCTAGCACAACCTTTATAGTTGCCTTAGAAACTTGAGGCAGGGACTTCTACATAAAATAATCTTTTCTCACTCATTTCATTTTTAGCAGTTCTCTCTTTTCCATCCTCTGGATTGTTCCTGTGTTGATTATTCTTGGCATTTAGCCCCTTTTATAAAAAGCACCATTTATTCATTTTACACAGCATGCCAGACAATGTTGTAAGGGGATTATTTTACAAATGAATAACTACAAGTTTATCCACAGAAATTTGAATAACAGCAGAAAATGCCTGAATGCAGATGTTCTGCACTCCCTGAAAAATAGTCCTGTTCCGGGTGTGTCAGATTAGGTATCCAAAGATTTAAAGGATTTTCAATTTACCTGCTATGTATGAAAACTGAGAGGAATTCTTCCTGCCCTTTATCCACCTTGCCAAACCATACAGTAGAATGACCCATATGGTGTCTGAAGAAGCCAATGCAGCAAGAATTAAGCAGCATTTTACCATGGTCAGAGGATCTTACTGCACTGATTGTCTTTTGCATATTAGGCAATTTTTCTTGTACAGCCGACAGTCAGCAGGAAATACATGTGTTTTCAGATAGCTCTCCAATTTATAAGTAACAAAGGACCTTCTTCAGCCACTACTACATAGGGGTCAATGATTAAGTTTAGCCATCTCATCTCTTTCTTCAGAAGCAAGAGCGGAGAAGTAAACCCCATCATCATAATAAGCAGATTCAAAAGAGAAATAATTTGAATGAGACACAGTTATTTTACTTTTTTTACTTGGCCATTTCTTCAGCTTATAATTTTTCAAACATATTCGGGTCTTGAGTGTTTGGTTCTGCAGCTACCAATAGTGAAAGATTTCACTTTTCAACAAGCACAAAACCAGGTTTCTGTTAAAACCTCTTAGTAAAGGAAACAAAAACTTAAGTGTATTTTGTCAGATAGCTATTTCTTACAGAAACAGGGCAATGTTGAGAGTGAAGTGCAGGATCTTTCTAATCACATGTTGTTAATGGTTCCACTGAGATTTGGTTCTGGTAGAATAACTGTGAATTAACTTTTCTCCACTACTACCATTTTTCTTCTCCTAGTTTTTCCCACCTCTTTTCTGTTATTATACTCTGACAGTGTGTTCTCCCCATAATGTCACCTATTCATCCCTCCATTTATATCTCCCTTCTCCTTATTTATTCTCCAAACCTGATGTGTATGATTGGCTTGCTAAAGAAATTTGACTAGAACAATGTTCTCTGCATTGTAAGACTCAATGATGTTTTTGAGATCAATTGTAGATTCTTACCAACTGTTATAAAACTCCAAAACGTGCAGAATAATTTGTAAAATCGTATCAGTAGAAGACAAGAAAAACTGAGCAATTGTTTTCCATGGCTTTAGTACTTTAAATTCTTGGATACCCAGTGCCTTCCACTGTCTGCAATTTTTTTTTAAATATGGTTTTCGTTTTTTCCAACTGGACCACAACACTGAGCCACTATTTCCAGCTTTTCTATACCTTTCCTTCTGGTGTCTGTATCGCTCACACACCAGGCACACTTCTGGTGTCTGTATTATTCAGCTTCCCAGGTAACTTGGTCTCATTCTATCATTCTCATTGGCTTTCACCAATGGTGTTTCTAAATTCTGCTTATATTGCAGATTTATGTGCATCTGATTAATACAGAAATCTCTCTGTCAGCTGTTTTAAGACAGCTTATGGCCTTGACACAAGAACCGAGAAAAATACAGAAGACAGAGCATTTCCCTTTGTTGCCTTTCCTAAAAAGACAACAGTCCTTTTCAGCTTCAGCGTAAACGTTCCTTTGCCATTTACCTAAATTCACCTACAATATACTTTGTGTTCTTACCAAACTCTTAGTTTTTCACACAAACATTGAATAAAAAGATGAAAATATATTTTTGGTCCTAACTAAGAAACCAGTGCTCCTTTTGCTTCCAAATGTCTCCCAGCATTAATACTTGGGTCACTCATTAGTATGCCTTTCCAAAAGCTTTCTATAGCATATCTGCACATGCTGCCTCAAGGTAAATTTGTTCCACCTTCACTGGAATTTGCTAGAATTGAACAAATTTCTACTCTGGACCACTTGTCCAAGTGAGACTTTACTGTGAAAGCTGAAATGGCTGAGACATTTAAATACATCTCATTTCTGCATTTTCCTGAAAAACTTTACAAGTTCAGAGACAGGCTGCGAATGAGTACCTAAGGTTTTAAGTCCATTCTGCACCTTAAACCAAGAAGTTCAAATAAACAAAGAACACTTGCCCAACTAATATTTGAAGTCCGCATAAAATGCACCCTGCCATCAAGTAGGGAACTCTGATAATTGGTTGTCAGTTCCAGCTTTCATTTGTGTCAAACTTTGTGGCAGTATACATTAAAAGATACAGTCCTGAGGAGAATATCAGGTTTCAAGTGAAAGTCTCTAATTGTTTCATTGCATTCATCTCAGTTGTTCACCTGACTGGCCAGTATGATACACGTACACTTGGAATGAGCAGTCTGTGTATTAAGGAAAAAAATTCACCCTGGGATTTTGAGCAATGTCATAGCTTAAATTGGAAGGAACTCTGGTGCTTCATAATACGTCAGCAATCTTCAGGGCTTAACAAAGAATGCAAGAAGTCATTAGCTGTGTATGTGGGCAGATGAGAGTCATTAGGGCTGTGTTCAAAGGATCACAGGATAATTTAGAAGCGGCCTCTGGAAGTGATCTCGTTCAACTCTGGACTTAAAGCAGGGACTACTTTGAAGTGAGATCAGATACTCAGAGCCTTGTCCAGCTGAGTCCTGTGAATCTCCAGTCTCCCTGTGAATCTCCAATAGCCCAAACTACTCAGTATTCATTAACACAAGCAGAAAAGAGAAGGATCTGAATAGCTGCTAACGAGGTTTGGACTAAAAAAGAAAAGTAGAGATCTCACAGGTACAGTCTCTGAAGACAGAAGAAACAAAATAATCATCCATTAATGTTGTGAAGCATCTGCTCGCTTCCTAATGGAACTACAAGTAGTGACAGAGCATTTTAAGTAGCCAGCTAGACATGATCATGCTTAGAATTTTTCTGTTCATTTTCATTCACTTATTTTTGTGGACTTCACAAAATTTAAGATAGACAACCCATTTAAAACTACAAAATTGTGTTTTCTTTCTGCTTAATCTGGCTTGTTTAAAGAACATTTTCAGAGTAACCCTCTGAATACTAAGTAATTCTATTCCTTTGAGATGGCAGACCTAAAAATAAGTCTAATAGATTCTCTTGAAAGACTGACCCTTCCTTGTATGTCCCACAGGTTATATCATATGAATTAGGAGTTAAAGCTGTATGTCAAGCTGTTTTAATTAATGTAGAAAAGTTGTTTTAATGTGTGTCCCAAAGGGTTACAAGATGATTCTGTGTAGGAGAATGAAAAAAACAATGTTTCCCTGTGACCATCCATTAGTGTTCCGAGATCTAGTGAATCTGTGGGGAACACACCAAGTCCTAGCAGTTCCAAACAGACCTACTTCAATCGGCTTGGCAAGATATGCGTCTTGAAGAATGCTTATTCCCAGTAAGGCAAGGGGTATAACTGACAATGTTAAAATTACAGTTATTGTTGCAATATCTATTAGGAATAAGTTGTAGATATTATTAAGTCGTTTAGTTGACTGCCCTAACATCTTACAAATATGGATTTTCTTTAGCTAAATATGAGCTACATATTGCATTTCTATTTTATATTTTTGTTTTATCTTTAACTTAGTTAACTTTTTATCTTAATATCGTGTCTGAAGACACAGCTAACTCAGAAAAACCAAAGACTTTCCATTCTTACAAGTATGATGATGACTGTACTGGTACAATAGACAATGCACTGTCAACACAACAATAATTCTGAACCCTTACAGGGATTCAAAAGTAATTATTTTTTTATCACCCTAAGTCTCATGGGCTCCTTGAAACCTGGGGACACAAAGACCTGAGAGAAAGTAGCCGATCCTGTTGGCTTATGCCAGCTGGGAAAACTTCCTGGCATTGAGCAAAGCAGTGAAAAACATTTCTAAACTTGGATTATAACAGATGGGCATCAGGATCTAAGACAATGAATGTGAGACTGAAGGCTGAGTAACCGCATACTTCAATTCTCTTTTGATTGTACGTAATATTTTGCTCATGCAGATCAAGGATGTTGATGGAATGACTAGTGGTTCTGATCACACATTACTCACTCAACTAATTCCAAAGTCTCTGAAGTATTACTGAGTATGTAAACACCTTGCTATTCTGAGTACGGTGCCCAACAGTTTAATGAACCTTATTCCACAAAGTTGCCCAAACTTGGAATTTCAGAGAAACTGCTAAAAACAAACAAACAAAAAAGTTTGGAGCAACATACAAGTAGAAAACTAATTTGCTTTATCAATCCTTACCCACTGTTCCTGATCTTCAGGATAATTTAGGAGTCACTGTATCGGCCTCACATGTATTGTCCTCCTCTATCATATGAACGGGAGACATATTTCTTGCTGTCAAATTTACTCAAAGAATCTAAAAGAAAGCAAAGAACCTTATTTACTTACAGAGACACCACAGAAAAAAATGTTTTTGTTCTTATGCATACAGAGAATAATTAGAGTATTTCAGTGTTGCATGTCTATGTTTAAAATAGCTACATCGCTTCATCTATCTAACAGATCTGACTGAAATATTTGTTTGAAAAATGAATTTGAGTCAAAAGCCAATAGGAATGGATACTGTATTATTAACAATCTAAACCAAAACATAATCTTTTCCGATAGGAAACAATGGAAAAACCCAAGCACCATAATCATGTTTGGTAAACAGACAAGAAAATATATGTAAAACTTTAGGAATACAGAAAAAAAAAAAAATAGAGGGATGATGTCAAGGAGGCTGCTAAATACAGAAGATCTCAATGAAGTTTCAAGGAGACCAGGAGGGAAAAGAATGTTTAATTTTAATGTCTCCAAAGGTTGACTTTGCCTGTAACATTTATAAAATATTGAAAGAGAAGAAAGAAAGTGATATGGATATAAATTCTGTGGCTGGTTTTAGTTGCCCTTGAAAGCAGCTGCCATAAATCTTGGATGAAGCCAAATAAGGCTGATGATTTTGATCTTCAATTCATTCTTTCCTATCCTTCAAAACATAGATGATCCTGATGGAATTAGAGCTAAGCAGAATGGCTTTCTTCTGTGATCTGCATATCCAATGATGTACACATTTACATCACCAAGGTTAAGCCAGTTTTCCCCTCCATCTTGGAGAGCTTGTTTGCGTGTGCGCGCTCACGCACATGCATGCATGTGCCCATGCGTGTGTCCACTCTCATGCTTGCACAGCCACTTGAAATTTCAGGAAAAGTTGAAAATTAGGGTCTAATAAGAAAGGGAAAGCAAAAGAAAAAGCTGTCAGTACATTAACTTCTTTTTTCTTTATCTGTCACGCTGGAAACTGACAGGTGAAGTAAATCAATGAGGAAACATAAAAGAACACCAAAACAAAAGCTTTTAGTCAAAACCCAAAATTGACACTTACTCATAATATCCTTCACAGATCTTCCACATAGCTTTCAAATTCTAATTAGAACAAGTGCCTGGGACTGGAAGTGAAAATTACTGCTTCTTCTCAGTGGAAAATTTCCCACTGAGTAGGGTTTCAGCATAAGCATACGGTTTATAGCAGAAATACATTATCCCTTTTCAGAGACTCCGTGTTGGTATCACAAGAGTCATACATAAGATTTCATACCTTAACACCGAGACACTATAGTAAACAAAATATTGTGGATATGTAACTTCACCTCCACTGCACAAGGCAAACCCTGTTGCATGACAATATACACTTCCACCTATCATGTACTCATTAATGTACCACAGTAAATAAAACCAGTGGTTGGGAGCCACGTGATCTGATAAGAAGCAACCTCAGAGATTCTCCACGTGTGAAAACAGAAAAGCTGGATGACTTGGGCTCCTGAATTGTGAATTCCACAGCAGTCTTAACTGACAAAAAATGTTCTCCAAATCATACGTATATTAGTATATTATAACCTGTGGCAGAGAACTGCAAGGTTTTGGAGGGGAGCAGCAAGGAGAAAAGCAAAAGGAGACTCCTAGGAATGGATGTCACAATCATTCGTGGTATCTGGGAGGAGTTATTTCCGAAACTTTCGAAGTGACAAGTCTTAGGAAAGGAATGCTGGGCCTTCTTCTGCTACCTTGCAAGGAAAGAAAAAAAGATTGATAGGAAATGTTGCAGCCAGTCTGGACAATTTTCTTTTTCACAGTAACAGCCTAGCAGAGGTTTTTAGTGCACTAAGTAGGCAACTGAGGAAATTCTTTGGGGGTGGTTCTTGGTTAACTCTTGATGGATGCTGTCACATCATACAACTAATCAAATCACACACAACTATCCTACAAATCACTGAACTTGAGCAAAGGCTGAATAATGAACAACAGGGAAGAGATACTGCAGTGGAACTGCATATAATGCTGAGCAACTGTGAACAAGAAGACAAAACACTGAATCTGTTAGCTGAGTACCTACTTTGTCAGGAAAGAAGGTTAAATTCACTGAAGAATTTTCAAAGCAACATTTTCCCAGCAGAAAATGGTATACTATATAGCTGTTATTTTGTCATTGAAATATGTTGATTGCATCAAAATAAAAGGAAAATGTTCAAATTAATTCAAGACAGAGCATGTTGCAGCTTATTTCTTTTGAAATTTACATTTTCTGTTTTATTCCCATGTTCTAGTTTAAATTTATCTTATTAAAGAGCATCACCAATGTTTCATATTAAAGTGACAATATAGAGAAAACAAAAATATATAAGATTCGATATTTCATTGAAATCACACTTAATCCACTCTTTTTGTAATTTCTGTTCTGTTCCCTCATTCTTCTTGGCTTTTAGATCCAGCTGATAATGATGATCATTTTTTAAATGCTAGAACTTACTGCAAGGGCGAAACTCCATTTCATACTAGTTTTAGTGAGAAAAGATTTTTGAAAATGGATTCACTCAATACCTCTATAAATATTCTTTAATAATTACTATTGTCCACAAGGGTCTCTAACTGCTTAAAATTCAAAAGTCAAAATGAGTTTGTTTTCATTGGCCAGAAATATTATGTAGTGGACTTTTTGCTCCCTGATTATAATCGATATGTATCTTACAATTAAGTTCACAGATTCAAAATTACACCCCTGTACATACTTCTTAAAATGTCTTCATTATTTTCATTGTAAATCATACCATTTATTTCTTAAAACAATATCCATGACAAAATTAATATTCCTCTAATAAAAACATGAATAAATTTTTTTTGAGAAATATTACAGGATTTTTCACAGGTTTTCCTCATATTCATGTCAATGACATGTTTATTATAAATACTTTTATTCTGTTATCTTAATAAAAATTATTAATTAGAACATAAAATTTCAAAAGTATTCTGCTTCATGAGAAGAAACTTTTTAATACTAAGTATAAAAGTCTCCTATATTTTTTTTCTGTTCTACTCCAAAACAAATTTTAAATAATCCTGGGGGGGGAGGGAAAGACAGTGATTCTTCATGTGGCCTCTACACCCCCTGGGAATGGAAGCCACCTGTGTCAGCTCTCCTAGCCCATTTGAAGTCAGTACAGCCACAGTGATTTATTCCAATCAGTAACCTGTCCTGTGAGTTTAATATAAAATACATCAACTGGATTGGGTCACCTGACCCAAGATAGTCCAACACAGAATTCAAACAGAGTTCTGCACTCTGAACCCTCACTCTTCTGCCTTGATTCTGGGAACAGGTTAGATCTTAGCACAGTATCCTCAGGGAAGATAATCATGAGAACTGTCTTGTATCTCTTCCTTGAATTTTTCCAGTAGTCATGTGTTCAAGTCTTTGTAAGCTTCAGTGACAAGTGATTGATTTGATTCAAGGTGCTTAATTTCAGGCCAGAATGAGTCATCTGTCTCCCCCCAACCTACTCCTTTTATTTTTTATTTTTTAAGCCTTGCTGGGAAGAAAAAGAAAATGCTTTAATTCTTCTCTGATCTTTAAATGAAATGTTCAGAGATCTCTGGCAAACAATAAGTCATAAAGCCAGCACAGTAATTCAAACAGTAATCTATGGGCATATATATCATCCTGCAATGGTACATTAATCATTACCCTTAAAGACAGCACAAGAGTGATGAAGTTTTTCCAATTCTGTCTATTGTAACTCAGCTATATTCAAGTGTTTTTAATCTGTGTCATTACATCAAAAGGTAATAACGATATTTTAATCTAGAAATCTTTTCTATCCCGTTCCCAAGTATGACTGGAAAAGAATCATAAGCAAAGGAGAGGTGACTTTTGAATTCAGCATGCATGTGAATGCACAAACACTGGCATGCACACAGAAGAGTCATCTACAGAATATAAAATTAACATTGTTTCTAAAGGAGATATTCATTCAGGTCACTGAAGATAAAATTTCCTGTAAAAAAGAAAGTGGGCAGGAGGGAATGATGTGTTTTTAGGCCAGCTGCAATTCTGAAATGTATTGCATTTTGTGTCAGTAGACTGCAACTGGTTCAATATACTTCAGTACAAAAAGGTCAGAGAAAGAGGTGAGAATTTAACTGTTTGGTAGGGAGAGATAATAAAAAAAACAGGATAGTAGTAGGGCTGATAAAACACCTTTCATATTCAGAGATGCCCAAAATTGTTTCAAACATTAGAATATTGTATTAATGCAAAAAAATGTAAAACTTACCAGCCTTTCCATGTTCATGACAACTTCTATACTGCTTTGAAAGCAGGATTCGTCTTAAGGAAAAATTGTCAGCCCTGACAAAAAGGTTTTCCCAAAATTCTTTCAAGAATTTTACTGTGGAAAAGAGAACTTATATTAACGTTTCAATAGAAAGCCACCATGTCTAACTGGAGTTACCTCTGGACATTTGATGTTATTTTTGTAGAGTCTTATTAGTTGTGGTCATGAGCCAGCCCAAGTCTACAAGACACACAGATATATAGTTTTCTAGTGTAAAGAAAGACAAAATATAATCACTAAAGAATGTGATGAAGGAACCAGAGAAGTTGTTTGTAGTCTGTTTTTTTCAATGCAACCCTTCTAATTCAGACACACGACTGGTTCTCAATTACTCTACACAGCACAGCACAGACAACTTCTGCTGAGGTCTGCTGCTTAAACCAGCTGAGAATCTCATAACAGATTTGCTGCAAGGAAATCTCCAAGCCAAATTTCGCCCTGATAAAAAGCAAGCACAAGTTACACTGGGGCCAGATGTAGTCTGAGTGATGGGACTGGATGGGTGCTGGAGGACATGTGTTCCAATAAGACAGTACTAATTTGGGGGCAGGAAAACAGCGAGAAGGTCACAGGACTCATCCATTAAACCCATACCTGGGTCACAAATTCACACCTATCATGATGTGTGATTAAAAGGGTGTTATAGCTAGCTGGGTCTTCATATGGTTTTGGTTTGCAAACTGAGAAATGGTGCTGATATACAGTCAGAAAGCAGCTAGCACCACTGAACATTTATATTTCACTTTCCACAAGGATTAGACTGTGTTCCTTCTCAAATTACCCTCTTCTTGGAAACTGGCCTTCTATTTCATACCTAACACACATCAACTTCATGGAAATTATACCACTACACCAAATTTCCTTCTCTTCTAACATCTTGAGACCTTATTGTTCTCTACAACTACCAGAAAGGAGGTTGTAGCGAGTTGGGTGTCAGCCTCTTCTCCCAAGTCGTAAGTGATAAGACACTTTCTGAAAAGAAATACTTTTTTCAATACGTAAAATTACTTACAGAGAAAGATAATCAAGCTATGGCATAGACTGAAGAAGCAAAAGGAAAGAAAGGTGATTAGAAGGGGAAAGTGGGCTTCAGGCAGGGGAAGCCAGTCTCTCTCTGTTTATTTTGGTCTATCCTCTGCTTCATCAGAGAACCCTTGAAGCTCTCATGAGCCATTTCTTTATCCATTTGTGCATCCTAAAATAAAGATGGCCGGTGCTTTTGCATCCTGGCTAAACTAGGACAGCCAGCTCATCAGTTTCTCCAGACTGAAACCCCTGTCTGTTAAAACAGTGAAAACAGAAGGCAGGACATTCATTCTTTCTGTGCAGTCAGCACAGCCATGCACCAGTTTCCCCCCAAGGCTCTCCCCAACAAGACACTCCCCAGCCCTTTCTATGGGCTGCATTGGAGCTGCAGCCTGAACTGGCGAGAACAGGAGGATGGTGGCTTTAACAACATTCTGCAGGACTGACACTCCAGGAAACAAAATATCTGATGAATAATTTCATCCCTAAGGCCGTGTGAACCTGCACAATCCACTTTCTGAACCCCATGAACTGCCCACACTGATGACAACCATGGCCAAGCACCATGGGGAAAAGGCATTCTCTGAAGTACAGAGGACCCAGGCCTTTTGTAGAGCACAGTTTTATGGTGCTCAGGAAAAAAGTCCTGTTTATTAATCAAGTGGCAAACAAATTAAATTCTGCACAAGCTACAGCTTCTGAACAGCTTTAAGATGCAGCTCCATGTAGAGCTCATAAGTGCATCTGAAGACTGTCAGCTCTTCACCTAACCTGATTTGTTTGAATGGCTCACTTGCCATCTGATACAATATGTGAACCATCTCCTGCTGAATATGTATCTTATTTCCATCTTAAATTATGTCCCTTGCTATTTTGCACCCTCCTACTATCAATGTTTTCCAGACCCAGCAATATTCAAGCACTGCTGAAGCCACTGGAGAGTGCTGCCCTGTCAAGTCAGAAAAAAAAAAATCCTTTTTATAACCTTTCTTCAGAGCAGAGTCTTACAACCTTGAGGCACACCTATAAGCTTCCTTCACACTCTCTTCAATTAAAGCCATCTTCCTTCTGATGAGACAGCTTGTGCTCCATATGGCACACTAGATTAGGTCTAGTTATTCTGGTGGTATAGGGACAGAATTCTAAAAAGCCTGAAAAGGCTTGCAATCTGGAGGCATTTAAAGGTATTTGCAGCAAAACCAGTAACTATACAAAACTCATGGGGCTTTGGATTTTGTCACAAGCACTAAGTTCCTACAAGGCCTTGATCCTTCAAAAGGTAAGAACATCTTCTGAACTACCTCTGGCTTTGTCTTGACAGAACAATTCACAGTTTTCTGTTGAAACTGGCAGAAACTTATTTACACAAGGGAAACAGTAAGTTTCATTGCTTTGATGTTTGGAGTATAAAGCCAACATTTTAGGGATAATTAAAGTAGATTGAGCTACAGAGGACATTCACAGCATCTACTTAGAAGCAAAACACTCAATCTGGCATCATCCCTGTGGAAAAGTCCCAGAACCATACAGCTGCTGGAGTTGGACAAAATAAATTTGAGGCTGGGTTTTTCTTTTACTGGCATAGAATTGTTTTTTGTGATCCAGAAGTCTGTTCTAGAAAAGTTCAATGTAAGAAAAACATTTTAGGGTTTTCTTCTTTTTTAACAAAACAAACAAAGAAACAAAACCATAAAACACACAACAAAAACCAACCAGCTCAGAAATGTCTCTATTTCAAGAACTCATATTCTTTGAGTCATCAATAGTAGATGAACAGAAAGTGGAAGGAGGAAAAAAAAAAAAAAAAAGGAAAGAAAGAAAAGAAAAAAAAAAGGATTATTTGTTTTCTTTTGTTTTGCCACTGCAGCCAGGACAAAATTGCAAAAAAAAAATTTAATGCCCTCAGTTTCATAACATTTCTCCTCAGAAAGCCTTCATAATTTACCAGACAATTTCAATTGGTAATTTCTGGGTTATTTTCTATGTTCAAGTCATGTAAAATTTTATTCACTATGATCTTCTCACATGAATAATCACTCAAATAATCATTCCAGCTAGAGCAAAGCAAATGTAAAAATGCACCCAAACCACGATACCAGAGTAGAAATCTGAAATTGTACTAGTGTATATTGCTATACTTGACAGTGTAAGACATGCAAAAATCAAGCTTAGAGTCCTTAGTGACACAAGTAATCACTCAAAGCATGCTTATTTTTTCATGTATAGCAAAGATGTAATACACAGTTGGTAACAAATATATTCTAGCTCTCAGGTAATTCCTCTATTCTTTGTATTTTTGCAAAGGATATTCAAAATTGTCTCTCTTAACTCTTCTTTTCCTCATTTGTTACAATGGAATTTCAGAAATTCCTCTTCCAGTCACCCATGACTAACTAAACTAGACTATAGATATTTGCTAAAATTTTGTGTATCATCGGATCTGCCAGAAGCTCATGGATCCAAATTTTGGCAACATCCGTCACACTTGCAAGAACAACAAACTTCTTTTGATGTGTTTTCCCTGAATAGGAGAATAACACAAAAGTGCAAAATAGCACAACAGCACAAAGCAGAAAAGTGGAAAAACACCATCCAAATTGGGGTTATATCATTTATCTTCCCATTTGAGTTCAGCATATGTTTTCATATAAAGGAAAGAGAATTAGATAGAACATCATTATGGTGTCCCACCTGCAGTCATTCCATCGACAGTGTCCACAAACTTCCCCTGCCCCTGCTCTTCTGCTTCATAATTTATACTCCTGCAGTAAAAGCCCAGATGGAAGAATGGCATTGTAATCAATAATCTCCCACAATTACATCCTTAATCTTTCTCCTTTACTTTTATTATTTTTTACCTCCTCTGAATCATTGGCTGACAAGTCTATAAGTATTATACTTTGTGTGTTTTAGATAAATTATTTACACAGGAATATAAAAAGTATATTAACAATTCTATTGTCTCTTGAACACTTAGTCATGCAGCCAAATTCAAACTCTTCACAAAAGTTTGTTTGCTACCAGTTTACCATAGGCAAGGGGTCCTCAGGAAATAAGCATTTAACCTCTACAACTTCCTTTCAAGCACCTAATGCCCCTTTGCAGCATAGTCTTCTACTTCGTGTCATCCACCCAAATACAGGTAGATGACAGAGAAACTGAGCCTATATTCTTTAGGTATTTACTCACTAGTGTGCTCTTAGCAATACAAATTGCAGGGCTAAATTCATCCATCATCCTATGGCTGGCAGGCAAGTTGGACAGCCTTAATGAGGACCACAGGGTCTTTCCACCTATTCTCTCTGAGCAGAAGCTGATCCCTCATCTCAAAAACATGACGCCAGAGACGTCTTCTGCCCAGCCCAACATATCAGCAAACAGGGCCAACTGATGCCTTGAGAGCTCACTTAGCACAATGCAGCTCACTGATGGAGAAATACCCAACATGTCCAACATCTTAAATTCACAGTCAGCAGGAGGGGGAATGGACCTATGAAGAACTGAATTCAATGATCTCCATCAAGAGCAGCTTGAGACTGGTTTATTCCAGCAAATAGTACAGTTCAGTGCCCAGTGTGTACTGAGGATATTCACCTCTAACCCCTAGCACTTGTGTGGGGGAATTCAGAGGCACCTGGTGCCTGCTAGCCAGGACATGCCCAGTGAGAGCAAAGGACCCTGCGAGTCCTGTAGGAAGCATGCATGAGTTTCCTCCGTTAAGAGCCAAAAGAAGACAGATACTGATTTTCCTCTTGTTACTTTTGTCAGTGGTCATTTACTGAATAAACTGAATATTCTCTCACTGTCTCTCTGACACTTTATTCAAATAGTCTTTTTGGCCTATCCAGCAGAAAAGCAGAACAAAGATGGATTGGGGTTAGATCCAGAGTCAGAGTGTTAATAAAAAAAAACCCCACAAATAACATTTTTCCCCTGAAATGAGTAAAATTCATATAGTTTTGAAAGTATCCCTGCTTACCATGCTATGTTGAAAAGTCCATTTTAAAAATTATAATGAAAATAAGGAACCAATTAAGCGAGCTACCCAAAAATTTACTCATCTAAATTTATTACTTGTAAATAAAGCTAAGGAGGTGCTTTTAGTAAGCATAGAAATATGTCTAAGTACAACAAAACTATTTTATTTGAAACTTACTGCTGATTAAAGAATCTCAAAACATGACAGTTTTATCCCATTTGAACAAGAAAAGGAATGCTGTATTCCCAGAAAAATGTGGCTTGTCCACAAGCTGGCCACAATTAAAGCTGATGTCAGAACCAAAATTTGTTTCAGCTTTTTTGTTGTTTTTTTTTGAACATAACTACTTCTATTATAAAGTCATTTATCAGAAATTCACCACTAAAATAGGATAAAATTTTTCTGGTGAAATATTTCTCAAATGGGAAAAAAAAACCAACAAATATTCAACGACTACTAATCAATGTAAAAAATATGTAGATTTGAAAAATTCTGGAATAAGGTTTTTGATATGGCTGAGTTGAAAAATCTCTGTTGGTTTTTTGAAGATGCTTTTCATGTTTATTTCATATACAGGGTATGATATAAAAATGAAGAATGTTCTTGTTCCATAGAAAAGGAAGCTTTTGATTGATTGAAATGAATAGCAACACCATCACCAAACACATGCTCACCAGCTTCAGTGGTGTGAAATTTTTATATGTGATTGCTCTGTTCTGATTCAGAACACTGTTTTCAAAAGTTTGGGTTTTGCACAGCAGACATATGGCATAACATTATCCCATACCACATCACGCCAACAATGGATTTGGATTAGTATTTTTGCTGTGACATTGACCAGCAGCTGAAAACAAGGTAAGAAATTTATATTGGGGTAAATATAACACTGATGCCTTACTGGTGTGCTCTCCCAACACCAGTGATCTAGGGCTAAGGAGAAGACTGGAAGACCAACAGAGCTCTTCAAGATAAAGTTTTCCTGAATACATTCATTTTCTACAGCTTGATGTGAGGAAAGAGATTTCCATAACAAGGGTCAGATACATGGATAAACCCCATGTATTTTGAATCACTGAGCTTTGTTTCACATCCAAAGCAACACAGAAAAGTCAAAAGATACTGGTCCTGCTTATTTTAGTAATGGTCCCTGAAGGTCATGCTATGTTTTTTACAGATAACTTGCGGCACATCCACTGAATACTTTGCAAATTTCATCACTTTCCCCCATAGAAATAAATATTTGTTACCTTCTTGCAAACCTTGCTAAATAGTAACTCAGAATTAAGATGATAAACTGTCAGGCTCATCTCAGCCCAGTACAAATTTTAGAGAAGCAACTTCAAGATCCGAAAGGAACATGATTTATTAAGTTTCATTATCTGCAGCCATGGTTAACAGCACGTCTAAATGCAGCATAGGAAAAGGAGGTGGACTTAAATCCTTACACCCCGTAGCAGTATGGAAATAGTAGTTTTGGGAGGGATATTTAGAGTAGTGGACAAATTCTCTCCTTACTGAGAGTGATGACTAATGCTTGTGTAGTATAGACAGGCTCCTTTAGCTGCACCTCATTAGGAGCACCCCTTTTCTTACAAAGCAGGTTTTTGTCTGGACCAAACTACGCCTGGGATTTTCCCTGATTGCCTGCAAATTTGAGGGACCCACTGCAGGACATACTGTTATAGTATCTGCTGTAGGAGTTCTGGTCCAGGCAATCCAGACTCCATCTTATCCTTAGCTGTAATAAACCCTGGCTTTTCACATAGCTTAATGTAATTTAAGCAAATTTTAAACCATGATAATTACAGGTGAGGTTCAAAACGGACCATGTAAAAGTTGCTTAAAGATAGCTTTACATCGGTCTTGTCTCTTTTTAATCAAAGCTAGAGCAGAAATTCTGTATTGCTTGGTGTAAAAGAGACTGTGGAGGTCCATGCTTCTTATCTTTAAAGCGTCATTACTAGAGTGGCAGAGAAGGATGCCTGTTACATTTCAGAGAGTACAAGGGAACCAGGGAGCTGAGGAAGTGTTTGGAATGACAAGCACATCCAGCATTTCCTAGAGGCACGGTGCTGGCATCAGGGACTGATTAGCTCCTATTCATAATTTATTCCATCAGGACTTAAGGGAAAGTGTGTTTTCCAAAATAATACAGCAGAGGAATAATGCTATGGTAATCTGCCACTAGAGACAGCTCAAAATGCACTGAGGTACTCTACCATTTCAGAAAACAACCTGAGCTGTTAACACACCAGCGTTTCTTTCCAGAGGGATGCATGACTTTTGACTGGAAGAGGTAAACTCTCACCTGCAAACATTATTGTTGTTCTGCTTATGAACCAGTCAGCTCCATTCAAAACACAGACTCTTCCTCATCTAAGGACACCAAGAGATCAAAGAGCCCACAGGCCATGTCCAGTGCTCTGTAGCTGGAGCTACAGATCATGTCACACAGTCACAGGAGATGAGGTTGCAACAGGTCAAGACAAGAGGCAGTCCTCCTCTTTTCCCCAAAGCATGATCTGAGTGATGTGTTAAAGCAGAGGCTGGGTACCACAGTTTGCCATTAGCGTGCTTATTATTCTTCAACTCTAAGAAGGGAAGACCAAAGATGAAAAGATTACTTGGCCTCCATAGTTTAATTCTTATGCTGAAGCTGCCAAATGCAATGATGGCTTCTGAAATTTGGACATAGGAGATCGCTAGGGAGCAGACTGGGAACCATTCCCTTCAGCCAAGCAATCACATAGCAAACAGAGTATTATTGTTGTCAACAGAGACCTATCAGGGACAGAAACATGCCTGTGATCCAAACAATGCAATCGCAGTCTCACAGCAGTCAGCAAGGGTTTAGCATTAACTGCAGCGCAGTCAGGATTTCACCCAGGAGATGCAGGAGCCTCTATCACAGTTCCCTCCTGCCAAGTCAGTTGTACTCCCTGTGCATACCAACAATCCTTTATTTCTGTTACCAATCCAGTGCAAAGTTGTTCTTCTTTGAATATAATCAAAGAATATAATCAGCATCATGGAGGGGAAAAAGATCCTGTGCCAGAAAGCCAGCATTGAAAGGATACACCTGTTCTGTTTGGTGGGAAATGACACAATCTCACATTTCAGTTTTTAGCAAGAACAGAGCTATGGCAGTGCAAGAGCAGCAACACACAAAGTACTGAGAGGAAAATAAGGAAGAAAGCTCGGAGATGAATAGAGTGGAGATGAGAATAGCCTCACAGTTAAACAATTTACTTTTCAAAGGCAACACAAGGACAAATTGCTTTGTGCAAAGAGAAAATTAGTTTCCAAGGTGTGTGCTTTCTACAAAGAGTCAAGTTAATTATTCAAAGCAGAGGCCCATGAATTCTCACAATTTAGTCATTCTGTTCTGACACATTCAGGCTCAGTGAGCTGCTTCTTATCACCAAGACTTTGATAATTCGCTTAGACATATCAAATAAACTTTCTGGAGAATTCAGTAGTAAGCAGGTATGACATCCTAATAGGGGTTTTATTAGGCATTTCTCTGCACGGTAATGTATTAGCAGTCACTGTGACATTTTCTGCTCTGAGGGGTTTTGGCCTTGCTCATTTTTTACACTTGCTGGGAAATAAATTTATTCACGGCAGAGATCTAATCCAATACATGACTCTGTTTACCCTGGTTTCTAAAGTAGCAGGTCTCTCAGAATTAATGAGAAGTGACATATACATCATAGAAGAAAATGCAGTGTCTTCAGCCTGGCATGACTGAATATCAATGATCTCTTCGGAGCCTGCAGCCAGTGGGAATTCAGTCCTAACTGCCCTGGTCCTCACATCACAGCTGACATCAGCACAAGAGAGTGAAAAGATTTTTGTCACCTCCTTCCCAACCAAGCCAAAATTCTGAAACACAGAAGAACCAGCTAATAACTTCCCTTAATACAGCTCCCTAATTTCAGAAGAGCACTCAGTACATACCCAGCAAAAAAAAAAGGCTCGACACTAATAATATGATGTGAAATTCAGTGCTTTTCTTATTCTTCAGGATGTGAACTAACATGTGGTTGATCTTGTACTGGTTACAGGGAGACTTATGCTGAAGAACCTGAATCTTTTTTAGATGATCCACAACCTGGAAGTGGCCTGATGCACAGTTTTGGTTCAATATTTCATAAAGTTTCTCTTACAACTGCACCTAAAAGAGAGTGAACACACCCCACGGTTTTTATAATGACAACTTTCTCTTTGGGATAGGATTCTCCTGAAGGAGGCAAAAGAGCAATACCTTGTTATCATTTCATTTCATGAAGGAGAGATTTTCATCAAAAGATAAAACCCTAGTTGACTTAGCAGAATAATAATGCCCCACAGGGGTTTACACTTGTAGGTTACCAGTAGTCATTCAAGAATGTCTTAGGTGTTTTTGTCCTGTGTTGTTCATTCATCGTAGTTCATGTGAAGTGAAACAAACTCACAACTGTAGACAGGTAATCTATTGCTTTACCAGTTTCAGAAATATTTTTTTGGCAGCAGGACGTTCAGCAATGGCTGTAACTACACAGTATGCAGCTGAACACACTCCTACTGCACATGTAAAGTACAATCAATCTGCACATGCTCAGTAGGTCTCAGACAGGATCCTTTCAACTATTGCTTTATGGTGCTCTACATCCAGCTGAACATTTGGATTTACATTTCTGGGATTCCCTATGCTTATGTTAAGGTTCTGCTATGTTCTTTACTACACCAGGTTTGTCTATGCTTGAAGAACATCTTTGCCATAATTCTTCAGCAAGTTGGCAAAATCAAGCTGATACATCAGCTCACTTCTATAAAAGATTGCCAGGTCAGGGCTAAGGTAGAAAGTAGGAGAGTTGGTATTGTATTATTTACACTACTGAATCTAACATCTCAAGCAAGACATTTAAATTTAAGATGGGGCCAAAGTAACAAAACACACAGTCATAAATGCTGTGAAAATACTCCCTAAAAGCTAAATGAACATTTTAATATCCCTTATACATGAAGCTGTATATGGCTACAGAGGATTGCATAGAATATGAAATTTTTAGATAACCAGACCTAGATGGAGTTCACTTTTATGTTGCATTCAGAGAGGGAAAGCAATTCACATCACCAGCAGGGATGATATTAATACAGAGCTGTAATAGGATCAAAGTGGGTTTAGCATTGGCTCTAATACTGTTTTACCATTCAAATAACACTACTACCACTGAAGATTTTCAGATGTACTTTGCTGGGTTTTTGACTGAGATTTCAGTGATAAAATTGTACCCTGGTGACCCTATCACAGACATTATAAAGTTCTTGGCATTCATTGCAATGATATGTTTTCCTAGATTTACAACAGTGATGGTATCTCTTAAGCCACTTTCATACTAACTTTACAAAAATTCTCCAGCCTGGATGCCATATCTGTTCACCTGCCTGTTCTCATGAATAATATGGATTAAGTTAATTATATTGTATTCACCCTTCATGATAACCTTAATTGGTCTTGTGAATAGACCCATTCTAGGACACTTTGCGTCACAGTACTGGCAACACCTACCATCTCATGTGTGAATCCATTTATTGCCACTTCTCCTATTGTTATGTCTTCCCCAGCTTCTTTCCTGGTTACTCCATTTATTTGGAAGCTTTCCCTTCCAGCTGAAGGGCAAGCAATATATGCTGTCCAGAATCAGCTGATCCAGAATTAGCAACTGGGACATATTTGGAAATCTCACTGTGGAGAGACTGTCACAGAAAGTGTTCTTTATCCAGTGCCTTGCAGAATGGGGACAGCTAGATACAGTTTCTCATCTTGGAGTCTTTGCATTGAATAAAGCCCTCAAAAGCCTTGGGCTTTTTTTGTCCATTATTTTGGTCCCATACCAAATATGAACAATATTTAGAATATAATTCATTATTCACTAGCTACTTTTGTTAAGGCCTTGTTGTACTGCCACTAAATAAGCTCTTAATGCACCCAAGCACTCTGGAGGTTAAGTCATGGTTGTTCAAAACAGATATTCTGCAGCTTCAAATTCTTGGACATTGCAAGACCCATACTCATTTCTTTCTGATTCAAGCCTGATCCACACACAAAAGAATTACTAGTGCTGGCTTTGAATCTGCACAAAAATGTACTTTGAAAGTTGTAGTGTAAGGGGAAATAGATTACACTGATGTTTTAAAAACAATACAAGCAGAATGCCAATTTCTAATGTGTTTGACTTATGGACAAGTTAGTATCTTGCCACAGACTTGAAGGCTGGGACCTAGTGGCCTAGTTTAATGCAACATATGTAGACAAGCAGTAATGATTCAGCAATACTTTCTGACTTTGTGTGTAAGATGAGTATGGACCTGGTAATCAAAAAAACTGCTACATTGCAATATATCATTGAGATCACTGCCTTTGGTTTACTGATACCATACAAAGGCCATTTTTCCAGCTTTTCATATAGGAAATAACAGATTTCTCATGTGTTCTTCAAAAAATGGGGATGAAACCTCATTTTAATAATGAACTCAATAGCTAACAACGATTAGGCTACCAAGGCCCTGAAAGTGGCAAATGTCTACTATGCTGACTGATATGGCATTGTTTCCTTGGAAACTAGCAGTCAGGGAATACATCTCTCTTGCTCCTGGCTTTCTCCCTAGTATGAAAGTTCTCTAGGACAAGGGCCTATGTGTGAGTATATACAGCAGCTTGGGCACAATGGCCACATGATTACCAATGTAACAGCAAACATAAATAACAGCAGTGCTGCTGTCAATCAGGTGCACAGTATGTTATTTCTTTGGCAAAGGCACAAAATATTTAGTTCTCTAGACATTCTTGGGTCATATGAGGCTATCTAATATTTTCTTTTTATAATCTCCTCTACAGGATCACCTGCTCAGTACACCTAGGTTGCCAAGTTTGGGTTATTCTAAAATTCCAATCCAAACACATAAGGATCACATCAGGGCAGATTGTGCTCACCACCAATCCAGAATCATGGCGATTAGACCTGGAATCTCCATAATATAATCTGAATATCAGGCACTGAACTCACCTTGATTGTTGGAAGAGAACTAGCTTCTAGTGCTAAGTGAGCAGTCACTTATTATACAGGTTCAAGAGGGGAAAGCTGAAGCTGTAACGCTGTATTTGAAAGGTGAGTGATAGAACATGTAAAATGCACATTTACTTGGCTGTCCCTGCTGCTGATTAGAGACATGGCTTTGTTTATCACTGAGTCTTAAGACAAATACCAGACTTCAATGGATACCCATCCAGGTACTCTGCACTTAGAGAGGTAAGGTTATCTTTTTGTAAATAATGATGCTTTCAAGATGAAAATCAGCTCTCACATAGGTTGTGTTGTGTGGGAACAGTCAGGTTTATACAAAACCTCAAATTTCTAGTGATTACTACCAAATAATATTTATTAGATAACTTTGTGCCCTGAGTTGAAAACGACAGTGGCAATGCTTTTTTGGCACAGTGTGAGGCTAATATCTGTAATTAAGAAGAGCTAAACAAGCATTTATAAAGTACTTAGTATGACCATTCTTACAAATGTAGATGTATTGGCTTGATTATTTGTTCCTGTTTATTTATTTTTTTATTTATTGTCCTGTTTTAAAGGTTATGGAGTACCTTTCACTTCCTTTAACTTGTATGGAGTTTGAGAAATTTCACACATTGTTTACATGAAGCAGTAGCAGAAGTAGGTAAACAAAAAAAACCCTATCTGTCTTTGTTTCTTTGCATGGCTGTGGGGGATTGAGCTCACGGACAATGGCTCAATTCTCTTCTGTCCTGAAACCAGCAGAAGTTTCAGCACTAGCTGGGAGCTGCTCCCAGCTGGGATTCCACATCATTTTTAATGCAGAGCATTGCTTCATTTTGTGGAAAGTTTGGCAGGTGTTTGCTATGAAGAGTCCTGACATTGATACACCTTAGCACATCTATTTTTAGACAAATACCATTAAAAGTTTATAAAGGGGCAAAAGAAGCTTGCACCTCACAAGGAGTGAGGCAAGGTGTATTTATGACATTTTAACTGCGGCATGTCCAGAAAGCAATTCCCTAGTCCTTATCTGTCCTCATTAAAAATACATAAAGAAATCTGGCTCCTCACTTCAGATGCTCTGAGTCTCACCTAAGCCTGTTATAGACCATATGTTCATATGCTGTGTGATATGGGACACCCACCAGCAGTTTGATCCTGTCATGGAGTTGGAAGTGCCCTTGAAAACCATCAAGTCCATGGGCAAGGCAAATTAGCCTAGGAGGGGCAATAAAAACACCTGTCATTTCATCCTGCCTAGCCTCACACCTTTTCTGAAAGAGATGTTCGGTTCCTTAGCTCCTTGCTGTTATGTCCAACAACAGTGTGTTAAAGCATGATGTTTGTGAATATCTGCCAGTCTCCATTTCTAAAGAAAAAAGGATGATTTGGGAGAATGTACAGTGCTTATGGACGTACAATAGATGGAGGTAAAGAAGCAAAGAAGTGAAGGATCAGATCCATGGAGGTACTTCAATGATAAATATCTTCATAAATCTCACCTACGTGACTTTTCCAAGGTAACACAGGAAACAGAGGAAGAACTGAGTTTTGATTTCCCAAGTCCTGAATTATCACCCAGCCACTGAATTTTAATGATTTTTAAATGATCCTTAGATAGACTAGATTCAAACTAGTGACCCAAAAAAGAAAATTTCTTCATCCCATTACCGTAGGGTTATCTGATTACTGGTCTCCTGAGCCATCCAATATCTACAAAACTATTTAGGAAAAGCAAATTATCTGTGGATATTGCTGTACAATAAAAGCCTTCTCATCTGCTCCTACGAAACTGCACAGTAAAATATATGTACTGTAACCCAGCAGGGAGAAGTTTCTCCTGACCAATATATTTCCTGCTGCAGATGATACAAGAAAGCTTTCTTGTCAGAACGTTTCTTCCTCTGTAGTTGCAACATTTATCTATGGAAATGAGAGAATCTGTAAACACATTCTGGTTTTGGAGAGTTCAAATAAAGACAGAAGCTTCCCTGAAACTGAAAAAAAATAAGTTAAAAGGAAGAGCAGAATATAAGAGAACAAGCAAAAAACAAGAAAGTTCTTATTTGAGCATTTACAGTTCAAAGTAAAATACCCTGACTTACTCACAGCACAGCCAGATTGTAATATTACAGAACACTTGACTGTAATCAAAGGCCAACAAGATTAGTGGTTGTTTGTAACAATTTTATTTTACACTATAATAGTTATGACAAGTCTAGGATGTTTTTTTATTTCAAGCATCAAATGAGATCTTATTATATTCTGCTACATACTGCAAACACAGAAGAATACATTGTGGATCTCGAATTGTATTAATAAAAATATTCTTCATCCTACACAGTCCAGTTAAAAAAAAAAAAAAAAAAGATAGTCTAATTCTGTGTAATTAACACATACAAAAGCTGTGTTAAAATTGATGCTTTGGGATTTGGCCTGAATAAAGATTGAAGAAGCAAGAGTCACAGTTTGGACATTCCAAGCAGCTGAGAAGGTCTGTGGTTACAGAAAATATTCACCTTTCACCTAGAAGAGACTAAGAGGTAGTTTATTCTGATATGATGACCAAACATCTGCTTAATGCCTTATGTGTACTTTTTCTGTCAACAGGTAAACTGAGAAAATAAGATGTGGAATTTTCAAGTGTCTTCATGAGTGCTTACTTGTCACTACATTTTTAGGAAACATTTAATCTCTCCCTGGGTTCAAATTACACCTTCAAACAGTTCAAGGAACTGTTCAAGGAAGCTCAAAAGCAGTCATGACTACAATCACCTTGGAAAAATAGCAGAAACCAGATATTTTGCACCATCTTTGCACAGATTCAGGCAGAAAGACCTCTGTCCGTCTTGGGGATCCATACCTTTAGTGAGGTTCTGGAATAAGTAATTTGTCTTATTAACAAGGTCAACTTACAAGACTCAGTAGAAATCCCATAAATAGTGGTGCCATCTTATACTGGACTCTTTTGCTCTGAGTGATCACTGAGCAACACATGCTAGCAGGCATAAAGCAAATTTAAAAGGGTACAACCAAAAAAGCTAAAAATCCTCCAGTGCTGAAACTTCTGGGGAATACAGAGGACAAAATGGATAAGATAAGCAGGACTTTCACGAGTCAATGAACAAATACCACTCAGGCAGACTGGAAAGTAATACAATACAACAGAATCAAAGTCTCTGAAGTTCTTGATATTCTTGCTAGATGTGAGTTAATTTGGGTGAAAGACACTACCTCTGAAACTTTTGTAATACAGAAGATTGTGGGGTACTGCATTCCACCTAAAAACAGAGCAAGCACAGGGGTGTACTTAAAGACAGTGCACACAACATGGTGGCAAATGATGTACAGCAGAAAAGCCAGTCTCACTGTCCAGTGGAACTGAATGTATGAGAGCAGGCTGGGCTTAAATTGTGCTTTGCAACAAAAGTCACTCAGAGATGCAGAAGGTATCTGTACTGGAAGGTACAGAACAGCAGCTAACAAGGAGATCCAAAATTGTAAAGCAAAGGGAGATTCCAGATCCAGAAAGACACTTACAAGTAACTTTCACTAAGCAGAGCTTAAGTGTGTTGTGAATCAGAGTCACAGACCCATGTACTTTTGTAGTATAGCAGAATAATAAAATCTAGAGGAAATACTTTCTTGTCAGTAGTGTAAATATCGTAAACACAGAAAAAGTGTATGTGCCTGGTGTTACTCATATGCATAACACATGCCTAACCATCACAATCATTTGAGGATGAAAAAAGCTGCAAAATCTTCATGAAGTTTTTCTTGCGGGAGTACATGCATGAAGGTATACTTGCTGCTCCATCTATGATACTTTTGATATATAATGTCTCACCCAGAAGAATACATGATGTTTATGGACAATTAGTAATAAATGTGCAGTATAATTGTGGATTATGTTTTGAGATCCATAAATACTTTTTTTTTTCTCCTTCCAGCACTCTTTAATTCAACTTCTTTACCTTTACAGGATTATGGAGGTATGAAAAAGACTGACTACATTGCTGGAAAATAAGGAAAATGGGTGCATTACCAAAATTAATTCCAACAGCACACAAGTAGTATTTTCACAGTTGTTCTGTTGGTGCTGTAGTTAAAGTAGTGATGGCAAACACACAGTTATCCTTTAGCAGGTAAAATCCATAAAAGAACACTTTAATTTGTCTGAAGGTTGTAATAGTAGACCAAAGCTGTAAGGAATAGAGCCCATTTGATGGATGAAAGTTTTGACAATACCACAGGACATCTGGGAGGGAGAACCAGCTAGAAAACGAGGAACTTTTTCCACTAAAATAAATAGTTCTGTTTAGTTACCAACAACTAAAATTACAATATGCAGCAAATATGTTGTAGTTCACTGTGTCACCATTTTTCAGTGTTCAGATAACAGATAAAGGTTAAATTCTTTATATTTTGAGTTGCAGTTCTGTTGCCAAATGTAAAATATTTAACTATTAAGGCATTCATTATTCTCCTGCTGTTCTGGTCTGATTCTTATAACATTAAACAGCAATTCATTTTATCCCTCCACATCACAAGTCCAGCTGAAGGAGATAAGTGGCTGATAAAAGATCTCTGAGAACAGTTATAAATTATTCACTTTAAAAGAATAATAAAGCAGCTATGCAAAGCTGAGTAAATCCTCCATATATTGCACATAACTTACTTAGAAGCCTTCAGCGAATTACAGTCAATAATCTTCACTGTCAACCTGCTGTTCCCTAAACTTTGGCACAGAAACTTACCTCTGAAATGCAAATGTTTAATTAGTTTTTAATGGTGAGGTTTATTTTTACTAAATCTGGTCATCTGTCCTGATTATTTTCTCCATTTTTTATAGTTAACAAGTAATTGTCATTTCAGGAGCTTTCTTTCTCCTTCCTTCTGTTTTGTATTTCCCTCTTTGAAAAATGCAAACTTCAGTAAAAATGGTCAGCACATGTCACCTGAATAGGGACCCACTATAGGAACCCACCCTTGGTCATTTCCTCTTGCGACAGATATTCCAGATTCGAGGGCTGAAGCATGAGGGAGGAAGCTGGTACTAAGCTGGGTCTATGGGGCATTGTTTAAATATATGCATGAGTGAAAAGCAATGTATCGTGCTTTATTTTGATGTAAATAACTGACAGCAGGGAATGGGAAACATTGGCACAGTATAAATTTAGACATTTTATGGCTTTAGATCTGAGCTGTGATGCACATGCTGTCCTGGGAAAAAACAAACAAACAAACAAACAAACAAACAAACAAACAGCTTTGATAACTCCGAACAGCAATGGTCTCTGCATTTGGTTCTTATGCTGTGCTGAAAATATCATTCAAATTTAATAACAATACTACAGACATTTTTTCATACTATGCATATTTGTCTCCTTTGAGTATCTAAGGACTGTGATACCTGTGAAAAGGTCACAAAAATTTATTAAATTATTTGTTTCTTTTTCTCTAGGCCAGCAACTAAGTGAAAATGTTTGAAGCAATGATGTAATTTCTTTCTCCCATTGAATTTGGTCTAAATAGTAAAAATATTGCAACATTGCTTATTGAATTGTCCTCTAGCATACAGTAGTTCACCATCAGGCAGATACCGTCATGGCCTATGTTTGAGTAATCATAGTTATGATATTTAATTTTTAATGATGCAAACATTATGTGTGGTACATGGCACTATCTTCTAAACCTAGAGTCTCAGATTGGAGAGCTACAAAGTTTTCTCTAATCTCTACATCACCTTCTTGTTACATGACTACCTGAGTGAATTTGGTTTTAACCCACTGGCAGCAGTAGCCTGGGCAGGCTAATAGGAGAACTCTCTTCCATGAGGACCACTCAGATGTTCCTGGGGCCAGCAGGAGCAGCAGGTAATTTGGAGGACTGTGATTCATTTGAAAGCCTCTCGTTCTTTTGGTCACATGCACTCCTTTTCACCTGTTGCTGCCAACTAGAAGGACCTTGCAGTCGTTATAACACATGGAGCCTCCTTGTCAATTGCTCAGATGCCATGGCAACCAGAATGGATAGATAGATTCTATGAGTGAAGTATTGTTAGATGGGAAATGTGGGAGGTGAGCAGGCTACATCACACCACGGGTCTTGGCCCTACTATAGCTATCCTACATTCTGTCTGAGCAATAAATGTGTACTGTATGAACCCTCCTCCTGAAAGAAAAACAAAGGATGTAATGATGAAACTTACATGGGTGAGCATATAAGCATTAGTTGCCAAACCAAACGATAAAAGGTTGCAAGGTTATGCTAGTTAAATTGAGTCATTTAATGTATGAATTCTAAAATACCAAATTTTCTTCTAAGCCTGACAAAACAATGCCAAAGGAATCAAATCCCCCTTTTCACCACAATTCTGAATTATCTTAATATACAGCCAGTAAGAGTCTGTGGTAACAGTGAGTAATTGGACCCCACATCTTCTACAACAACTGCAACCACCTAATGACTACCAAACACCACACTCTAGAGCCTGGGTAAGGAAAGCACAGCTGCTTCATGGAGCAGCAGTCCTGTTCAGACAGGCTGCCACACAAGCAAGTGATCCTCAGAGGAGCAGGCTGTGGCAGAGGAACGGTCAAACACCTGAAAGCAGTTGCTAACATTAATGACAGCGGGACATGTCTTGTTCTGTTACCAGTTGCGACCATTGCTGTGGTTGCAGGAGCCAGCTCACCCATGATGGCAAAGAGTCTGAAGAAGGCAAACGGAAGACTAAGCACTTGACTCTTTATGATTAAGTGGTCTCATTCTTTAAGAGAACATTATGACAGTGTCACGTTCAGTGACAGATTTGGCTTAGTCCCTCAGTACGCAATTAACATTTGCTGAAAATATGAGAAAAACAACTGTTAATAGGGAAACATACCATAATTAGCAATTGCTTGCAAAGGTTGTAATTTAGATAACAAGTTGGAGCCACGGAAAATCTGTAATGAAGCAATGATCTGACACAGTTTAGCAGATCCTATATCTATTTTGTGCATTAGGAAGGAAGAATTACTGTGCCATTTGTCGTAAATGAGCACCAAATAGAAGAAGATCACCTCCCTTTCACATCAAGCTTGGCTAAGAGACAAGCAAAATTTAGCTACCGGCAGATACATGTGATCTTGGGCATAATAGTCAGTTGCCATGGGGATAGGTTGTACAGAAAAGAAATTGCTTGTAAAAAGGAGTTGGTGGCCAGTCTTATTAGAAAGATGTCCTGTATTTGACACTTGCTGTCAATCTTACTGGACAAGCTGATGAAGTCTGTGTCCCTAATAGTAGCAGTATGCATATGCTGGGCAGGAGGGCTTTATCATGCTTGAGTTCAAGAAGTGAAAAACCTGCCTTCTGTTAAAAGTCAGCAAAGTCCAACAAGCAAGATCCCAAGCAGGGGCTGAGAAGGGCACAGTCTCCATCCTGCCCCTCTTGGTGACAGAGCACACAGACTACATCAGATCCCCAGGGGTCTCTTGCTTGAGACCTGCACAAACAGAATTGAAAGATAAACTTTCAGATTTGTTGCTCTTAAAAAAAACAAGTTAAAACACCACCCTGCTGATGATAATTTCTGGAGTCTTCATTGACTGCCTGGCATTCCTACACTACGGCCAATTAATTATTAACCTTAAGGAGCATGCACTCAGAAGGAATTTTTGATGGATAATCTTATTTTCAAAGAATGAATGTGTAATGAAGCTGAACTTACTGCTTTAAACAGTGATTGTTCAAGTGGAAAATTTAAAGTTCAGTCAGAAAACTGACTTAAAATATATTTTTGAAAACAAGTTCTGTAATTTCTGGATTCATGAACTGGTGACACTTTTAAGGGGTGTTACAATCAGAGGGTTGTTTCCCACTTCCAAACTTTATGTCTTTCTCAAACTGAGCACTCCAAAAATAAAGATAGGGAGTAAATTCAATCCATCATCACAGTGAAGGAAATTCGGCTTTTAAACACTGATTTTCCAAAAGGATGTCTGAGCAGAGGTTCATTGTCCTTGTGTTCTATATAGTGTTGTGTGGATTGCAGAATAAACTTTTGTTCCTTGCCCTTTCCATCACTTCTCTTTTAATGCAACAATTATAATAAACACCAAGAACATTTTATGAAGGTTCCTGATATATAACATTTAATATCCCACAAATATGTTCTCACAAAGCAGTTTATGGAGCAATGCATTATGTTCTTGAAGTGCACTGACTTGCATGTATACTTGCCAGCCCTACTGTGAAAAGAGCAAGGCTATCATGAATTCTTGTACTCCTGGCATTTAAACTGCAGTGATTTACTGAGTGAAGGTATATTAGTCAGGGCACTGAGCCCACCCTCCTTTCCTTTGTTGAGATGTCTCCTGGAACCTTTCAAATCCTTTACATGAACGTATCAATAAGAAAGGAGCAAGGACATTAAACATCTGTCTTTATGCTTCTTCCTCTCAGGTATTCAGTTGTTTCCAGAGAAGACAAGAATAAAAGTCCCATACAGTAGATATCTTGCAAAGGGATAGTAACAGAAGGGAATTCCAATGTCACAAGAAGAAAAAAAATTAGTTTTCTTAACTTCTAAATATCCCCAGATGTTATTGAGTTAATTAGGTAGCAACGATCCTTGGTGCCACACAGAAATATGTCCTTCATAAGTTTCACAGTGAAGCAATACAACATAGAAACAAGATGAAAATTTTTCCAATGCAAATGAAGAATCAAACAAAGCATGACCCTTTATGGAACATTACGCTTCAATTTCTGCCATGCTGTATGGTGATGTGAAGAACTCAACTTCAGGTTGTGATTTTGCAGCTAGTCTTTATCTTTGTATACATGCACAGACACAAAAGAAAATAAGGTTCGTGGTAATCTCCCAGAGATAAAGAAAATTAAGGGACACTAATGATAGGAATTTTGCTCTACAGAACAGGCATTCTAAAAATAGCTCTACTCACCTTCCTCCATTTTCTGCAAATACTCTTCACCAGACTAATACTCCTTCCCCAAAGTCAGCAGCAGGAGAAAGCTTATGTGATGTTGGCTGCATGTACATAGATATTGAAAAAGAGAAAGAGTATAGCTGGATAGGAGTCATGTATAGAGTTACAGATAAGCAGGCAAGATATCCCACATTAAAGTTGAGGTCTCAGGGATTAGACTTGAGTTGCTAAGCTACCTTCATAGATCTAATATTAAAATTATTAGTTAAATTCACTGAAGTTCAACAGTGACAGGCTAGGCAAATTGTAGAGGAAAATTAACTTTGTTTTGATGTTTAAATATGAACCTAACAACAGAGCTGCAACCAGATCCCTCAGTTGTAAGGAACAAATTCCAAGTACCAGACAGAAACAAGCTTCAGTGACTCAGGGAAATTTGTATATTCCCAGTTCATGCCCATGATTTGTGACCTGTGTCTGTCTCTGTTGATGTCTAGTCAACATGGTGAAGATGTGGAATGGAGAAATGCTGAATTTGGCCTTTTATGATAATGACTTCTGCTGATAAGCACCCTGATTCTCTTCTCTGATTATTTCCAAAGGCAATGAATAGGTTCAAAGCCTTACATTATTGAACTTTAATTAGGAGACTAGTTTGCATACATTTTAAATGTTCATCACTGTTCAGTGAGCTGGTGAACTTTGATGGGTCACAACCTGCTCACCACTGGAATAGTTTGTAGCTCTCACTGTGTGTTGCATTGATGTTAGAAACCAAACAGGGTAGGACATGTTTGGACAGCATAGCATCCTCTTCAGAAATGTAGGTTCATTACAGAGGTAAAGGTATTAAGCAGAGAATTTGAGCTGATTCAAAAATTACTTCTTTCTGAACTGTGCATTGGTGTCTATGTTTCTTCAGGCATTATCTACTGGCTATAATTTCAGATACTAGTTTTAAAATGGTTAGTTGCAGCAGATAAAGTGCAGAAATTATATTTATTATGCTATGCTCACAATGAGTGGCAATGTACTGAACAGATATTACAACTCAAATTATGGAGTAAAAACTGAAGAAATTCAGTATCAGAATAATAATTGATTTGCGGCTTCAGTTGTTCTCACCTGTTTTTATACTAAAAAAATAAAACACCATTTCAAAGGATATGTTTCTACATTTCAATGCAGCCAGGCTGATGAGGAAGGACAAACACTTGAAAAGTGCAGTTACACAAGGTGCTTGAAGATAGAAATTATTTCTTTAAAGTGTTTAATCATGCTTTCCAAAACCACTTCCTCTGGTGACCTAATCACATAAATCATAGTAAAAGGTTAAAGACGAAGTTCAATTGCACCAAATTATATGTGATAGTTTCTCTGAAATTGATTACTTTCCATTAAAGAGTGAACTCATTCCACTAAATAACCATATTCTTTGCATGGCCTCTGGACTGGAAGCTGATACTCTATCACACACTCGTATGGATGGATTTTTGACCTCCTTAAAACTTTGCTACATGGGAAAATAACAACCAGTCATATAGCCACTTTGTTCTAGAAAGTGATCACTTCACTACTGCCTTACTCCATGCAATGAAAATTTTACATATGATTTATGATTTTTGCAAAAATTCCTTGAAATGCTGCTTGTTTTACAGCAGGGGAAACCAAAGCATAGAGGTACAATGGGAGAGCATAGAGCTGGGAGATGTCCCACTCCTAGACCTATGCAGTGTACTATCTTCTTCCTCCCATCCCCCAAAAGAGATGCTTTTATTGCAAACTTCTTGCTCTTATGGATTTATTTTGTGTGACATCAATGTGTTTGCTGGGTTAAGGTTTGGAGAGCTAAGGTCACCATGCTTCCAAGGAACTGGTGAAAGACAGCCACCATGTTGTGCTGGCTCTAGAGGATATTAAACAAGTGTCAGTCTTAGCCTTGAACAGGCAGATTTGAGTGCTGAAAAACAGACATTTTGGTAAAATTAAATGTATCTGAAAGATTTTAAAGTCTTAGGTTTTGACTAGTGTAAGAAAAAAAAAATAAAGATGCCTGGAACAGACTTCTGTTGATGAACTCTGAGCATTTTTTAAGGTCACCTCTCTCTCATTCTGTTGTCAGCGTTAATGGATTTACCAGTCTTTTTACGCTAGTAAAAGTCAGGATTTAATTCATCTTCTATGCACACCAGCCATGTCAAAGAAATGCCAATATAAGCATGCCTCTGGGTAAGGTGGCAAATATGTCTTTCCCTTCTCTGTTCAACATCTTCCTTCTACAAGGAGCAGAGTTAATGAATTACAAGTTTCTTTTTTTTTTTTTTTTTTATACAGATCTCCTCTTTGAGCTCTTTCTGCTTCATTCTTGGCATTTTCAGTGGCATTCTCATATAGTGTTATTTAAATACATGCAAATCTTTTAAAAGATAGAGCAGTCAGCCTCCACTGAAAGCAGTTCTGCTGTTGTGGCTGGCTGGGGAGATACCTTTGCATGTACCGTAGGCTGCCTATAGACAGACCCACCTTCTAACATACACTTTAATACCTCCACTGATCCACATCATTTTCCAAGACGGTTTCTAATTATAGCAAGCACTTTCAGCATAACTTCTGTGTGGGCCTGTTTTGGTTGTAGAGGTATTACTTTAAGTGTCAAGAGATGTACTCAAATATAAGAAAGCATGTTGGAACTGGCAGTAGCATCACTACAAAGATTATTTCTGGAGATTGGTTTCCTGCAGCATTATAAAAATTGTGCACATAAGCCAGGTTTCCTTGGTGGTTATGCTTCATGGTATGATCTTGACCTACTTGAAAGTGGGCAACATTCAAGATGCACCATAAGAACAACAAGATGCACCACCAACAAGATGCACCATAAGAAGTTAAAAGTAAAATTTTCATCCATTAATATCTCAGCAGCTGAACATCCTGATCTTTATGGTCCCTAACTAAAAGATGGCCTCCCCACAAATATTTAAGCTGGGATGCATAGTCTTAAAGAACAAAGAAACTTTTCCATGCTCATTTGAGGAAAATTTTACCCAACTTCGGTCAGGAAGAGCAAGTTGAATACAGGCTCCTATTTCAACATGTCTGTACATGCTAACCAAATCAAATCATTGTATCTTCTTTTCAGTTTAGCTGAGCAGGCTCCAGAACACCTGACTAGGTTTTGTGGCTCAGCATATGGAGAAAACATGGGCAGGGTTTGTTCGTGGAGCACTCTTGGCTGATTGTTGGCATTAAAATTAAGCATAGTGTCACCATTCATTAAGATATGACAGAGAACACTTCCAGTACTGCTGGCCAAGAGTCTTGGCCCCAAACTAACCAGCCTGTGCAACACAGTAAATACACCATAACCAGAAGCATTGAATCCTGGCCCTACTAAAACAATATGACCCTGTGATCATTTCAGTGAGCACTGAATTTCTCAGCTGAGTTCAGCTATTTTAAGATTATGTTTGAACCTGGAATTTCCCATATTCACAGCCATTCAGGTGCAGCTGAGCAGAGTAGGGATTACTTTTCAGAGTGAGACCTTTTCTTCCCTGGTTGATGAGACAGGTTTTTTCAGTGGCAGTATGACAGTAAAGACGCTTGGACAGTAGGTCACTCTGATCAGGCTAAAAACTGGTACTGTAAAACAAGTAATGCTACAGAAAACTGGAAATATTGCATTTGATCCAGCTATAGCTGCCTTCACATAAGGGTTACAACCCTGAATTTGTGCTCCATTTCAAGTAGAAAAATTGAAAAGATCAGTGCATAGTAAGCAGCCAGGCTTCCCCACGGACATTGTACATCTGATATATTTGCACAGTATTTGCAGACAAACCTGCACTTACATTTTTTTGCAAATATGCACTCATTATGCTCCAATATTGTTAGGCACTGAAAACACTTTAAGGTAATGTTTAAGGTAATGCAGAAAACCCTGCCAAGAACACCATATCAGGCTAATGAAGTGGCATGGCTTTCAAACTGGTGTTTGTTCCTATTAATTGTCTTTGAATGTAACCACAGAGAGAGCAAGAGAGACTGCAACTTCCAGGGAGGGAGATTGCCGGCAGCTCACAACAAGCCTGACTAATAGGCACACCCTCAATTTTGGAACAGACCTTAAATAAGCCAGTGGCGCAGGCACTGGCCTTCCACACCATGTACACTCCCATGATTACCAGTGAGAGTCTCTTAATTGCATTCAGAGCCTCCCTTCACAATTAAAAGCTTTTGAGCTTCCAGAACATTAAAGGAGACAACCTGAAAATTTGGCTAAACATCTTCTTTTCTGAACATCCTCAGGTTCCTCTACCCCTAATTCAAAGTGAAGCAAGCAGATAGTGACAAGCACAATATGCACTCTGCACACTTCTTCTAAGGCAATTAGAATGTCAAGAAGGGACAAAACAAATGAATGAATCTCAGGAAAGAGGACTCAGAATGAGATTAATGGTAGGTAGTTAGCTACCTACACACTGTGCTATATTACGCTGCCTGGCCTTTTTTTCATGCTTTCAGTGTAGTTTTTCTGTAGGTGTGGCTCAGGCAGTAGCTTAAAGAGGAGGGAAGTCAAAATTTCTGGCCCTGCTACTGGAACCCTTTTCAGTGCAATTCCCTCCACTCTATTCATATACAAATAAATTTCTCTGAAGATTTTAGAAGTACTTCACAGCCTCACAAGATCTGCAGGAGGGGCTCAAGGATTCAAAATTCACATGCACTGAGGCTGAGAGACACAAACCTGTGCACTCACATATCCCAGTCATGCAAGAGAAGAATGTGATTCCTCCACCTGTACAGCTCTATTCCTATATCATCGGGTCCTTCATTCTAATCTTCCAGTGCAAATACAACTTCCAGCCATTCCAGTGGCACCACACACATGTGGAAAAGGAGAGTTGGCTCTAAATGGGTCGTGTTTCCTTCAAAAATAAAGGAAGGAGAGGTTTGTCTTTTGCTCACCTCTCTATCAAGTCCTTGTTTATCAGTTTTGCCTGAAGGGTTAATTCTCCAGACCCACTGACCTCAACAGCATTGGCAGCAAAATATAATTTTTGCCTGTTGGTTCATTGTTATGTTGCCACTTTGGGGTGCGGGATGGACCTTACCAGGCTTCTGTATGTCAGGTAGAGTGTCCAGAAATGGCCATTGCACATGTAAGAGCTCTTCTGCACATGTGATATTCTGCCCTAGCCTACTGCTGCTCTGTACACATTATGATATACCCACAGAAGCTCCAGGGTGCTCTGGGTTCATCAGACCAAACTGGACTCTTCAAGGAATTCACACGTGTGCATTGATACTAGTCTATCTATGTGTATATATGTACATTCAGTAGGTCCAGTGATGGGAATATATGGAGCCTATTGCTTTCAAATCAGGTAGCTGGGACTGGTCTTTACACTTTGTGTGCAAAACTGTGATGCACTCATGCTGATTTTGGCTGCGATAGAGTTAATTTTCTTCATAGTAGCTAATATGTGGCTATGTTTTGGATTTGTGCTGAAAACAGTGTTGATAATACAAGGATGTTTTAGTTAGCGTTGAGCATTGCTTACACAGAGTCAAGGCCTTTTCTGCTTCTCACACCACCCCATCAGCGAGTAGGATGGGGGTGCACAAGAAGTTGGGAGGGAAAACAGCTGGGACAGCTGACCCCAACTGACCACAGGGCTGTTCCATACCATATGGCATCATGCTCAGCAATAAAAAGCTGGGGGAAGAAGAAGGAACGGGGGGACAGTCAGAGTGATGGCATTTGTCTTCCCAAGTAACCGTTATGCGTGATGGAGCCCTGCTTTCCTGGAGATGGCTGAACACCTGCCTGCCGATGGGAAGTAGTGAATGAATTCCTTGTTTTGTTTTGCTTGTTTGTGTGGCTTTTGCTTCACCTATTAAACTGTCTTTATCTCAACCCACAAGTTTTCTCACTTTTAGTCTCCCCCATCCCACCAGGGGAGAGTGAGTGAGCAGCTCTGTGGTGCTTAGTTGCCGGCTGGGGTTAAACCATGACAACTCAAAATCTAAAAACACAAAAGCTGCAAAAGTGGCGTACAAAATCTAGCACAATAGGCAAAATGAGTTCTTGGGAGAACTTTTTGTGGGAATAACTTCTTGAGGAAGCATGTAGTATAACACTTCCCAAGTTCTGCCAACCCCAGTTTTATAATCCAATTAAGCATTTTTGTACTACATCTTTTCTGCTGCTGTTTATCTTATGCTTGGCTTGCAAACCTTTCACCACAGAATTTTTCCTTTTTGTTCTGAGTCATCATAACACCTAACACAATGAGTACAGATGTTGACTAAGCTGGCAAGACACTATTTGTTGTATACAGTAAGTGACAATTTGTTTTTAGGTCTAATACATGCTGAGCCTCAAAACAAAGTGCATACCTATGTGTTACTCTAGTTCTCCTCTGATTTATAGCATCATAAAGGTAGAGTCAGCTTGAAAATACTGGACCCATTTATATCACCTCAGGAAATGAAGTTTAAGACAATGCTTTGTACCTCTCCCAGTGCTGTCTGGCTTGATGGTTCAGTATGTTGTGTAAGATTTTTATTCTCGTATCTTGTTGTGGTTACATCTGAAACATTTTTTCCTCTGTTATATGTGTCTGTCAGCTCTATCTCTCATGCTACAATGCAGCTGAGAGGATATTCACTATGATGCAGGGGAGCAGAAAAAAACCCTGTGTATCTTTTAAATCACCACAATAGGTCTTAATTAGGACACTATTACATTGAGCAAATACTCATATTTAACACTGATTCACTCTAATGGAGGATAAGGCCACTTAGCACTAACTTGAAGTACTCAATAGACAGAAGGACTGTACCCTACAGGCTTCATCCTACTGCAGAAGTCAAGGATAGTTTATGTCATTAAATATAGCGGGAGCTGAGCTAAACTCCAAACAACCCCTCCAAGGTCATCTAGAACTGGAAATCACTTCTTTCGTATCTCCACCTCAAACTGTAACCAACTTCAAAAAAAGAAGTTTGCAATGCAGTGAAAAGAACCCTACAGAAGTGAATTTAAATCAAAGGACTGTAACAACTGCAACGTATGGGGATAAAGTGGGTCAAAACATTACCTAGATACCACAGCATCTTTCCACACTATCCAGAGGATTTCAACAAAATCTTTGGCTATTGAAGATACACAGTTGCTGATATTTGAGTGGGTGTGACAATAAGTATGAACATCATTTTTTAAATCATTACATGCTGCTTCAGAAACTAATACTTTCTACTCAGTTGAGGGTAATAATTTTATTAGAAAAGAGGTGTGTTCTTTTCTTAGTCCAAAATGTTACACTCTATTACATTTTAAAAAGAATGAAAGGTAAGAGATTACCCTATAGGTATACCCTAGTCTCCAAAGGACCAAGGGAGAATGTCATGCCAACTCAATTCTTCCTGGTGTTATTAGGTTAGGAGATAGCTTCTAGGTGAATGACATCCACCTATAATGATCACATTAAGGCAGAACTCATTAATTAAAGATGAGGTCTGGTTTTATTCACTTCTGGTGTTAGCTGAATAACCCATGGCATTTCTTTAACAAGAAGAAGGCATTTCCTGCCTCTTCTAGTAAAAGAAGAAAAAATGTACATGCCATATATATATAGATATATATCTATAAATCAGAATAGCTCCATAGAATATAACTAACTATTTCTAACTAAGAACAATGCACACAAAAACATAGAATAGCCTTGTATGATCACAGAGTTTCTACTTGCTGCACTGAAAACTTGAGTAGTATTTTTTCTGTGGAAAACATAACTAATTTTCAACTTGTGATGTTGGGAAAGACTTTCCCTAGACTTTCCCTTTTTTTTTTTAAAGCAGGGACCAATTTGCAGATTTGCACAAGAATTTAGACTTTCAATTCTATGAGAGACAGGGTATTTTGCCCCTAGTTTCCTTCAGTAAATATTAGTAAGTTAAACATGTTTTCAGACTCATTTTAAACTGTATCAGCACACTTTTTGTCCCACAGAGATCCTGACTTAAAAATCTCTATTGGTTCTATAGATAAATAATACTTATAGACAAATTCAAAACCGATTTCATGTTTAGTTAGTTTCTCTGAAGGAAAGAAGTGCATTTGGTAGAACTGGCAGGTCAGATTCCACTCTTGTTGATGTCAATTCAGAGTAATGCAATGAAACCAATGGCATTTTTTTTAATTTATAGCAGTATCCATGGAATCAATGTGTGGCTCAAAAAGTTTTACTGCTACTCTTTAAGCAAGACTCAATACAAATATAAAATCAGATCAGAAATCTCATTGACTGTATCTTCTAACCCAATTAGATAAGCTATGTGTCATAATAGAGGAAAGCCCACCTTCACAATACAAATTCTGCACCCTGAATCTTAGAGAAGTTTTGTAATTTTTGTTTGATCTCTGTGGCTTAACCTTATCTGTCATTTTAAACACAGGCTTTGTAACAGTCTCGTTTTTCCATGGCCAATGGATTCATTACTAAATCTGTTCACCACCTACTTACTATATTTTACAACAGCACACTGCTCCCTAGCTGCCTACTCCAGTAATAGTCAAGTATAAACAGATGTAATTGGTATTACAATGAGACGCGCAAATTAAATGCAGCATTACCTTCTGCTGCCTTTGGTAAAATATGTTTCAGAACCAAATGGAAGGGACTTTTCTGACTGCCTTCCCAGTCCTGCAATGGGATTACGCTGGTGTAGGTTTTTGTTTCCTAGTACTTCAGTCATTGTGTCACTAACACATCATCAGTTGAAAAAAAAACCAAAACCTTCAAACATTTGCAGACCTCTGCAAAAAATCCAATAGCAGGGCCCATTAACATAATCCCACCACTTGCCATACCAATAACATCTATGTTAAGTGGTTTATTTTATATATAAAGGTAGGAAGGCAGGTAGATAGGTAGGTATATAGATGGATTGATAGATAGGTAGATAAATATGTATATATATTCATTCAGCATTTCTATTTTGCAACAAATCACCTGGGAATTGTCTGTATTTAACAGTTTAATGCATCTGGTAGTTAGTCATGTAGAGAAATTAATGTAAATGAAAATAAATTGCTTATTATACCCAGTAGAAAAAGCACCTCAGATTGTATATCTCATCTAATTTACTACTCCAAGCAATCTGCAACATTAGTGTTCAAATCTGACACTTTGGTGAGGGGATATGAGCTTTTCACTTTGGTCCCTCACAAGTGGTGTCCTCTGAATATTTTTTGAGTAGAACATTATTGCCTTAGAGGGTTTCAGAAGAAAGTGTTTTAAGAAACTGCATGCTACTTCGCAATATTCAAGACATCATTTTTTGTCAGCATTCAGTCAGGCCCATCACATCTTTCTTTTCTCTGCTGTTTTAGTTTGTTAAAAGGCTGCCACTACTGAGTGGGAGGGTAACTATAGTTGTTCACTAGATAAGAAAATGAAGTTTTCTAACCTTGAAATGGGGATGCAGTTGAAATGGACTTGACTTTTACGTTCTCTTTTTTTTTTTTAAACCAATGGTGCTCTCCCATCTAAAAGGACAAGTTCAATTTCCCTTCAATTCAGCCCTGTTAGCATGTCCCTGAGCAGAATTAATAAATCCACCTGCAATTTATTAAAGTCTTTCACAGTTCTCCACTCAGCCAGCTCACATGGCATGTACTTTTAAAAAATGATTCTGTCACCTGGAATGAGAGGATACAAATAATGAACAAAACAGGATCAGAGTGACTGCATTTAATGACTAAACTCCCAAGAAGCTTTATGGCAGGCATCACAAACACCCTCAAGTTTCACCACAGCTGAAATAAAGCACTCACTCACATGTGACTGCTGATTCTTACCTTAATTAATAACATTTTTAATCAGAAAATCTTCGCGAAACAAGGGGTCTGTGCCTTGCTAAATTACAGGGCATAGCTCTTGAGAGAAATCAATGAATCACTGTCTCTTATGGGGTCAGAAAAGGAGTAGAAGTACAAATACTATCATGCTAGTACCTAATGCTGTATTACAAGTCTATTATGGAAAATATTCTTGGGCCACACCTTCTTCTGCGGCACTTTAGACCAGCACCGATCTTCTCCTTGGAATTAGTCACTTGTCCATATGAGGACTAGGAATGTGCCCTCCAGGTTACTCAGCTCTTACATTGCCAAGAAAAAAAAAAAAAAAAGTTCAGGATGGAGTAAATGAAAAGTTAACATAAATATATAGTAAAATACTGCAACATATGATATTCATCCAGGATCAGATGCTTTTCCCATGCAGTAGCATTGGGAAAAGGCATGAAAAGAGTCAGAAGACAAAACCCAAAATCACTTTTCAAGTACACATTCTGTCTAGTTGATCTGATTTTAAGTTCAGTACTATAGAAATCTGGAATAAATTAAAGCAAAACATAAGAAAATTATAGAGGTGTTCATTGTGTCCCTGCAACCAAACTGTGTTGAAAACAGACCTCAGGGTTGAATTGGCTTGAATTGGCTTTCAAAAGAATGAAATATGTCCACCAGTCCTACAATGAATAACAGAACTTAAGTGATAAACAGTGAATTTTTAAGTATTCTTCTTAAATAACTGAATGAAATGACAGCTACATCATGTCATTAATGTTTGCTTACACTACTTAGAGTGAAAGGTAAAATCAGCTTTAACTTCAGACTCTTCCTGATATCTCCAGTTAAAATAAATACAAGCCTCTTGCATCTAGTTAAAAATAGATGCTGTTTTGAACCTGTTCATTAAAGCAATTTATTTGCATATCTACTTGATCTCTATTTATCATGGAGATTTCAGGAACTAATATATATATATCACATTTTAGAACTTTTTTTCCATTAAGAAATTACACCTCAGTTCCAGAAGAAATTTTACTACTAGGATTTTTGGAGGTTTTGAGAATATTAGGATTTGGGGAGTTTTGCTATACATGATTTCTTTTAATGAAAAAAATTATCAAGATTCAATCATGCACTTCTTTTTATAGGGAAGTAATGGATGATACGGTCAAGAATCACAGAATCACAGAATGGCTGAGGTTGGACACAACTCTGGAGATCACCTAGTCCTACTCTCCCAGCTCAGAGCAGGGTCAGCTGGAGCAGGTGATCCAGGGTTGTGCGCAGTCAGGTTTTGAATATGTCCAGGGATGAGACTCTGGGAAACCTGCTCCTGTCTTTGACCAGCCTCTGTTGTGGTTTAACCCCAGCCAGCAACTAAGGACCACACAGCCGCTCCCTCACTCCCCCCACCCCCAGTGGGATGGGGGAGAGAATCGGAAGAGTGAGAAAATTTGTGGGTTGAGATAAGAACAGTTTAACAATTGGAATAAAATAAAGTAAAATAGTAGTGGTAGTAGTAGCAATAATAGTAATAATAATAATATACAAAGCAAGTGGTGCACAATGCAATTGCTCACCACCTGCCAACCAATGCCCACCCCACCCCCAAGCAGCGGCTGCCACCTCCCAGCCAACTCCCCCCAGCTCAAGTACTGGGCATGACGTCATATGGTATGGAATAGCCCTTTGGCCAGTCTGGGTCAGCTGTCTTGGCTGTGCCCCCTCCCAGCTTCTTGTGCACCCGACAAAGCATGGGAAGCTGAAAAGTCCTCAACTAGTGCAAGCACTACTTAGCAACAACTAAAATATCAGTGTGTTATCAACACTATTCTCATACTAAATCCAAAACATAGCACTATACCAGCTACTAGGAAGAAAATTAACTCTATCCCAGCTGAAACCAGGACACCCTCATAGTAAAAATGTTTTGTCTTGCATTTAAATGGACTTTCCTGTATTTCAGGTTTTGCCCATTGCTTCATTTCCTGTCATTGGGCATCACTGAGAAGAGTCTGGCTCCATCCTTTTGCTCTTCCATCATATATTTATACTATGGATAAGATCCCCCTGAGCCTTCACTTCTGAACAGTCCCAGCTCTCTCAGTCTCCTTGTTTCAGAGATGCTTCTGTCCCTTCATCATCTTTGTGGCTTTCCTCTGGAGTCACTCCAATATGCCTGGTCTCTCCTACACTGAGGAGCCCAGAACCAGACCCAGCACTCCAGAGCAGAGGGGAAGGATCGTCTTCCTTGACCTACTGGCATCAGCCCTCCCAATGCAGCCCTGGATGTTGTTGGCCACCTTTGTCACAAGTTAACTTGGTGCTAACTTGGTTAACTTGTGTCCCCCATGACCCCATCAAGACCCAGGAATATTTGATGCATTGTTCTTAATTTTATTCCTCCACTCCTCTCTGCTAAAACCATTTTCTTCCCTCCCCATTGCACTTCGAAAACTATACTGAGAGCAAAAAAAATATGAGTTCTAAAAGGAAGAATTTTTATGAAATACGGGGATTTTTATGAATGCAGGCTGGTCCAATTAGCCCCTTCACTGTCTCCATGGGCAAGACTTTAGACTTTGTTTTCTTCACTTGTTACTGCGGGTCTCCAAGATTAACTAAAATACCTTCACCACTCTAAACATTCTTGCTAAGTGTCAAGAGGAACAGCTTGGCGAAGGCAGGTACACACAGGCAGTATGAAAGCTGAAATAAATATGTTTAAAATTTCTATAAATTATGTGAATGTTTTTTTCCCATAAGCACCTACTTTCCTACTGTGACATCACAATGCACATCTTGAATTAGAGATACAAAAATACCCAGGAACTTCTAAATTTTTAACATCTCCTAAGGCTCAATTAACAACAGAAAATAAAGAAACTTAGGCTTATAGGCCTGCAACATGGGGTTTGGATTTGGCTCAACATCCTTTTTTAGAGAAAAACTAGGCAATTATTTTGGAATTTGATTCCAGTGTCCCTAGGGTTTGGAAGAAAGAAAACAGAAAGCTGAGATATAGGGCTTTGACTTCGACATATGTCTTCTCTCTTTCTGCATCTTGCTCTATGCTACATCATCCCCAATAGGGTTTACAGATTATAAACCCAAGTACTAATTTATATTATTCTTTCCTGCATGCTTGGCTGTGCCTATCAGCCTATTAAGAAATTAATAGGATCTCAGTATCTGTCATTGCTAATTTTAAACAGGATCAAGGACATGCCAAGCCATAATATTGATGCATTTGAAAATATGTTAATTGTCTTTCTCATTATTCAGCTTACTTAGCTACTTTCCAATACTACTTTCCTAAATACAAGTCATGGGAAATATTTTAACATTTTAAAAACCATATCTGAGTTCCTTTGAAATGCCAGACTTTTCCTAATTGAAAAATAGGTTTCATGAGGATTTTTGTAGAGAAATCACGAGCGATAGAAGATAATGTACATTTGGTACACACTATCAACTGCTTTTCAACCTCAGTTACTAATGAAAATCAGCTATCTGAACTCTGCAGAAGTGCTAACTAGCTTTCAGTACCAGCAGTTCTCAACCTGGGTTCAGAACAGCTGCAAACAGTTCAGTCACACTTCTGTTGCAATATATCTGTGGTAGTTGTAAAATGGGAAGTAGGCAAGGGAGTATATTTTTTTCCCCGGCAAGCCTGAGGGATTCCTGCCGATGCTAATATAGGCATGCCTGTGCAATAATGACTCTATATGCCTCTCAGACTGCAAATTGACAGTCTTACAGCATATCAGTGTGTATAAGGAAGCATAATGAATATTAACTGTGATTTAATGCATCATTTTCCAATTTCTCTGTGGAAACCTGGAACACTGGAGGGTCCTACTCCATTTTAGCTTTTGGGAGGACACTGAGTGGGCATTTATTGGATGTGTATGGAGTAATAGCTCTTTTGACATTTAGATGTCAAGTTGCCCATTCTGATATTTCGTTTGTAGGCTGCAATATCTTTTGGACTGCCTGAGATCTTATCTACACACATTTTTAAAAAAAAAAGTTCCTTTTCAAGTGTTGAAGAGAGATGTCAGCCTTTTGAGTAATAAATCAGGAAATGTCTCCCTGATAGAGAATGAGAGCAAGAGAGGGGCAAAAGGTTGAATGAGTGTGTGTGTGTCTGTGCATGCTCATGCTAAAGCTGATCATTTTTGCCACTTGTACTGTCTTTAAAATGAGTGACAATCATCTTATGGGCTATAACTCCTTTGTCTCTACTCTTCGCCAGGTTTCTGTACCTCACCCTTCTCTGACACTAGGGGAAAGTATTTACCCAAGAGGTGCAGATAAATCTCACTTCTTAGCACACCGAACCACATTCACTTTGCACAAATTCATGTACATAATACTCCAGATCACAAACCAAAGACAAAGAAGAAGAAGAAAAAGAATCATCCGAGGAAGTGGTAGAAGAGGAAGATATGATTTCAGAATTTCAAGAGGGGGAAATTTTGCTCCTGCAAGTTGTTCTCAAAGGAAATCAGTATGTGTAATCTAGAAATTCTCTGCATCTTAAGCATTTAGGCTCAGATTTTCAAAGAAACCTTTGGGTAATCTGGCACTCAAATCCTGCTAAGTTGCATATAAGATATTCAAGAAGTTCTCAGCAACTCTCAGTGCTGTGAGAGACAACGGGTACTCCACACATCTGTAAAAATAAGCGTGGAGTTCAACATTATTTTTAGCAGAAAACAGAAGCAGAAAATACACATGTATAAATACTACAGTCCACGTAGAGTCTTCACAGCATTATGTGGTACTGCTCTGAAGGAAGAAGAAATTCCTAAAAAGCAGGAGAAAAGAGGAAATTGGCCATTTTACCCGTGTTCTTAGACTAGCAGCAATCCCAGCAGACTGAAACAGTTCAATCTGAGGCCTTGACAGCTAGAGCTAATGAATTTACAGCTACTGCACAGCAGCGCATTCAGGGGCACTCGCAAGCCCAACCAGACAGTGCTGATGACTTATATCTGAAAAGCTGTAGTATCTTTCTGTTGATTACTAGTTGTTACACCTTAGCTTGGGAAAGAAAATGTGTTAGAGGTTCTTATAAAACTGATCTGAAACTGAGTTTAAATTGCTTGTTGGCTCCTGCTGAGAAGGTCTGAACCATTCATACTTCATGTGGAGCTCAAACAGAATTTCTGCCTGACTGTGCCATGACGGCAAGCATCCAACACTGGGTGAAGGACAAGGTTTGTATCAAATGCTGCAAGAAGGTCCCTCATGTCCCATGCCTTTGGAAAGCCTATGCCCAGGTTCCGGCCCCACTGGGGGACTTTCCTCTGTGAGTGGTCCTGCTGGACCTCTGAATCAACCCTAAGTCAAGACCTAAAGCTAGCCTGGAGCTGTGTGTAAAACTAAACACATAATTTTCTCAACCTATAAAGAGAAGGCAAAAGAGAAACGCTTGTGAACGGGGATAAATTCTCCAGGTATGCCTGACAAATAGAAAAAAAGTTGCTGGAGTTTTCTCACTTTTCATCCTTTAGACAGAAAAATAGAGTGAAAATCAGAACTTCTCACTTGTTAGAGATCAAAATGTTTCCCTCCTCATCTCCCCAATGCAGGCATGAAATAACTCCAGAGGCAAGGTCCCTGCAATACTCATTGGACTACCTTTCTAAAGCCACATTGCACTGACAGACACACATTTTCCATAAAGTCTTGTCTCCAATGAAAAAGTGAAAGATTTGTCTCCTTTTTCACTGTGGCCAGGGCTTCACACTCTGAATTTTGGTAGCCCCTGGCAAGCACATTTAGTGTTCTGGTTGGTATGTGCTTTAGTCAATTTTAAGCAGCAATAATATATACTTGTGCCAAAGAACACGCTGTTGCCAGTAACAGCAGTGACCTTATATTGGGTCCCCCAAAACTGATTCAGCTGCAGTCCGGGCCAGCTGTAATGCCATCAACAGCAGTGACCTGTGAAAGACAAAGTCATTATAACAGAACACTGCAAACCAAAGAAGCCTAATAAAGATGTGAGGACAATGAAATGGGAATCAGAAGCATTAAAGGATGGAAGACAAAAGGAAACACAGATCATATCTCATCTCTGTGCCACACATCTTATTAATACAAAGAAAGAACTCATGACAAATCATCTCTCATTTATTTTCCTTGTACACAATGAATGCCTAATATATTTGGTCACTGATCCCCTGCAGTAATGAAACAGTACAAGGATATACACTCATAACAGTGAATATAATGGAAGGAACACTTTGTGACTCCTCCTCCAAATTGAAGAAATCTGTGTTTTTTGCAAAAGAGAGGAAAAAAAAAAGTCTACATTTGTGTTTCATAAACTTTAAACATATGACAGGAAGCAATACTTATATTTTAACATTTTTTCCTTGCTCTGCTCCTGATTTGCTGTGACATTTTGGCCATGCCTTCCATGCATTTTTTACCCATAGATGAAGTGAATTTGTATAGGATACACCAAGCTTTGTGATTATCAGTTTCTTGAACTGTCTGGATCATGTGTTTAGTTCTGTTATTCTTTCTTCTCTAGCTGATACTACGTGAGCACACGAGCAGTCAAGGGAGAGGGTAGAGCCTCATTCCCACTCACTGTTTGTTCCATCTCCAGAAAAGAGAACAAAGAAAGAGGTGAATGAACCATGGGGCAGGATTTTACAGGAAGAACTACGTTGGGTCTAAGCTGTATGTGCCATTCTAAAATCTGCTTTTTCCACCTATAACCCCCAGAAAGCAGGAGAGGAAACAAAGGCAGGAAAGTGTCATTTTCTAGTTCCACAGTTACTGGTGAGGATCATGTGTTCTTACATGATCCAGTCATGGGAGCCAAAATGATGACAAGACAGTTCCTCATCAAAAGAAGGTTTGAAGTAAAAGTAACAGTTGTTGCTATTTACTGAGGACTGGTGAGTTAAAATGAGCACTTAACCTGTGCTGATATTAAAAGTGCCTTGTCTTTACTAGGATAATATCTTCCATGGGACCCCCTCCAAGGTGCACACCCCTCTTTGGACAAGATTTCTTCCAGGGCTCATGCAGCTTAATATTGAATGTGTATGTGGGAGCCAATGCTGCCATTTATCTTTCAGATTTTACATTTATAAAGCATGCTGGTGTCCTCTGACTGTAGAATCTCTCTCATAGTTACATGCAAAATATCCGAGATATTGTTTAATCTCAGGTGTGATCAATGAGGAAAAAACATGGCTGCAGGATGTTCCCTTCCTTCATTGGACGCTCTATTTTTGCATGTTTTTATCTACAGCAAAAAGTTTTCTGGTGCTACAGTAAGCACAGAGTCCTGTGACGTAAATGAAAAAAAAAAAAAAAAAAAAAGACAAAAGACTTGCATAACATTCAGTTCAAGTGCAAGCATGTAGCTCCCAATATACTCCAGAGAGGCAGTGTTTTAATTTGCAGCATGCAAAGTCCAATCACAAGCTCAGTATTCAGGAGCAAATGAACTCCCCATACCCAAGATGTGTGGTGAGGGATATGCTTTCCTGGAGTAGCATTGCCTGGGACACGGAAAGAAAAATTAGAGCAGCTCTTCACCACCAATGCTTGCATTAAACCAAGCTGTACAAGAGAGAGCTTGCAGCTATATTTTATTGCATGTAATCAGCAGTCCTGACAGGACCAGAAGTGTTTATCCAAATAAGAGGAGAATACACCATTAAAAGGTCAGGGAGGAGGCAAGGGAGAGGGGAGGAGTGAGGAACATGCTCCTAACATCATTTTTGGGTGCTACTCCAGCACCTGCATTAAAAACTGAGACTTGTTATTGACAGAGACATAGAAATAACTAGAGAACAGGTGATGTCCCACCTCCATAGAGCATGAGCTCTATCGTGTTGTTGCTTGATTCGTATTGTTTCCTTTACAACAACTGCAGGATGCCCCAAAGGGGACCGCGGTCCCACAGAGTGCAGTAGCATGCATGAATAAAGTCTTCCACAGGCCACTCATCCAGGGGTTGCCAGACACAAAAAAAAACCCGTCAGCTTCCACTAGGTCTCTGGTAGCCAGGACCCATGCCAAAGCCCTGGCAGCAGCTGCAGAGACAGAGGACACAGACCAATGTGCAACTGCGCGCACACTGAAGAAGGGCTGCTTGGCTCAGTTTACTGCAACTGTTGAGGGCAGCTGGGCTCCTTCCTCCACTGCATAATTTATTGTTGCTTTCTCACTCTGGAAGAAAAAGGTAAAAAGCTAGTGTTTTTCCACTTAAAGAGACACAGTACAGGAAGAGTTAAAATAAAAAAGCCTGAATGTTTAATCTGCCAGAAACATATGAGAAGAGCAATCAAATCTGGGATAAGTAGCTCCAAATGAGGTATGCCTGATTGCTTTAGGCCATGCTGTTTGTCAGTCTTTTAAAATTCAAGTCATTACCAGATGCTGATCTGCTATAATATTGTGATATTTTATCTGATTACACTTATCTGATTGTGCCATATCTGCTATTTGCCTTCCTATTTTTCCATGTATATTAAATGCAGGTGGTTTTATTATTCAGAGAGCTAGGAAGTGTTGACTGCTCTGAATATAAATGGGGATATTATATCATTACCTTGCTCTGAAAGCAGAGCCATTCAGTGTGTAAATCATATGCAAGGTACCTAGTGGAGACACAATAAACCATAATGTCTTGAGAGAGAAAGCAATGAGGAAGGGATAAGGAGATAAAAATTTAAGGCATTGTTAAAGAACAATAATCTTCGTAATCCTATTTAGTTCTTTCAAACTACCATTTGTTGATAATATAACCTTTATATTCAAAACTTTTTTTAAGTTCATTAAGTATCTCTTGGTGAAGTTATTGCCACATGGAACATTATCAATAATGGACTGAATAAAAAACAAGATCAGCAGCCAACCAAGCATTTTAGCTACTTTCAAAAGGATGCAGAAGGGACTCCCACATTTCTGCAAAAGCTCTATGGAGCCTTTCTCTCCTCACCACAAGGCTTACTGTGGGTACAGGGCTCCAAGATTCCCTGGAGAAATGTGCAGGAATCACTTACAGCATATCTGCACAGCAGATCAGGATAACAGGGCTAAAGGGACTTCATCTGAGATCACTATGCAGATGTAATAAAGCTAATCTGGGAACACCCTTTTGCTTGCAGTGAGATTCCTTGATGATTTCACTGTGATAAATTGAGAGCATGATAAATCCCACTGTGAGGATGCTTAGAAATGCTACTAAATCACAGAAAGGCTGAGACTAGAGGCATGTCTGGAGATCACCTAGCCCAACTCCCTTGCTGAGCTAGAGGAGGTTGCTCAGGAGAGTGTGCAGTTGGGTTTTGGATATCTCCAGGGACGGAGACTCCACAACCTCTCTGGGAAACCTGTTCCTGTGCTCAAAACCCCACACAGTAAAAAAGTATTTTCTTATGTTTAAATGGACTTTCCTGTCTTTCACTTCGTGCTCATTGCCTCCTGTCCTGTCACTGGGCACCTCTGAGGAGAGTCTGGCTCCCTCTTCTTTACTTCCCCCATGAGGTATTTATACACATTGATAAGGTGACCCCCGAGCCTTCTCTTCTCCAGGCTGAAGAGTCTCAGCTCTCTCAGCCTGTCCTCATAGGAAAGATGCTTCAGTCCTTTCATCATCTTTGTGGCTCTGCTCTGGACTCACTCCAGTATGTCCATGCATCTCTCTTCCTGGGGAGCCCAGAACTGGGCATAGCACTCCAGATGTGGTCATCTGTAGTTGTTATTCCTCTGCTTTGGCTGTTTCAGTGTAACATCTCATGATCCTGGTCAACCTCCAACAGCCCTGACTTGACAGGTGCTCAGCAAACAAGTAAAAGCATAAAATAGCTAATGCCTCCCCATCCCTGCCACCATCAGTTCTGCTTCCAACAGTCAGAGGGACACCAGGGATGCCAAGTCCCCCAAACAGGCTACAGCAAAAAGCAACCCTGCCACACCTCCATTTACAGGAATGATTTCAGAGAGCATGACTAGGAGTCCAGAGGCAGATGGTGTTGGTCAAGTGGACAATAGCTTTAAGTAAAGCAAGGTAACCTTATGTAGACAATGGTAGGAGGTGGAGGGGAGCAGGGTGTGCAGAAAGCAGCTGGGGAAAACTTCTGTAATTAAAACACAGCAGACACCAACTTCTCTCAAAAAGAAGAATGCAAAAAGAAAAAAAAAAAAGAGTGGAAGGGGCAATCAACCCAAGAGCCATGGATGAACTGCTCAGAGACCCAGAAGTTGAAGAAGAAAAACAAGCAAATAAAAAAACGAACATGGGAGAAAGAGTCACAACTATTGAAGGTTAGTTTAAGCTTGCAGGGGAACGCATAAGGGCAACAAAACAAAAGCAAGGATTAGTGTAAGGTGACAGAATTAAGAGTAAAGGTGGCTTGAAATCTGAACTGAGGAAAGGGTACATTATTGTCCTGGGACTGCAACATAGATAGTCAAGCTCTTAAGTGTGTCTTTTGTACAACTGCACAGGCAGTCCAAATAATCCAGACATAAAAGTCCTCTCTGTAAAATGCATCTTCAGCAAACAGAAAGAAAGAAAACTGTGAAAAGGGAAAAAAAAACATAGATATAGCCCTCAAAGTAGTGGTAAGAGCCAGATGGCCAAACCACTACCTTAAATGCCTCTTTCCTGAATCGTCAGTGATTTTATCTGCCCAGATGATTTTCAGCACAGGGTGTTGTGGTTTAACCCCAGCCAACAACTAAGGACCACACAGGCACTCGCTCACTTCCTGCACCCCCAGTGGGATGGGGGAGAGAATCGGAAGAGTAAAAGTGAGAAAACTCGTGGGTTGAGACAAGAACAGTTTAATAATTGAAATAAAATAAAATATAACTTCATAATAATAATAAAAACAATAACAATAATAATAATAATAATATACAAAGCAAGTGATGCACAATGCAATTGCTCACCACCCACCCACCAATGCCTATCTCATTCCTGAGCAGCAGCCCCCGCCTCCCAGCCAACTCCCCCCAGTTTATATACTGAGCATGATGCCATATGGTATGGAATAGCCCTTTGGCCAGTCTGGGTCAGCTGTCTTGGCTGTGCCCCCTCCCAACTTCTTGTGCACCGGGAAGAACATGGGAAGTTGAAAAGTCCTTTACTAGTATAAACACTACTTAACGACAACTAAAACATCAGTATCCTATCAACATTATTCTCATACTAAATCCAAAACACAGCACTATACCAACTACTAGGAAGAAAATTAACTCTATCCCAGCTGAAACCAGGACACAGGGTAACAGCCTAATGATGTTAATATGCAAGTCTGGGCACTAAGAGAATTAACTGCCAAGTTTGCTGGAATATGTGTGATTTTATCACAAGTATCACAAAATGTGTTGTTCACCATGTGTTGTGACATCAGCCCAAGGTTAAAAGAGGAGAAAGCAAATAAAAAGAACTTAATGTTTAAAAAAAAAGTTTTAAATTTTTTAAAGAATGTCACGTTCAAGATTTTGGAAATCTTGATTTGTTATGCTTGACCTCAGTTTCACTCCTTTTTCAAATCTCCTGGAGAGAAAAGCTAACAAGTCCCATACTGCTTTTCCAGAACAAAAAACTGTCTTGCCAATACCATCTCATATGTATAAATCTGGTCAATGGAAAAAAAGGGAGAAAAAAAAATTATGCAGAAAGTTCCAAAACTGCAGGAACTGATGTTTAAAAAGCAAGGTCTTGTTTCACAGTATAGAGGCTTCTGTGTGCAAAACACTTGTCAAAAGTGCTGAGCTAGGGGATTTCTATACCTTTTTATTTCCTAGTATTAGCAGTTCTTCAGAGAAGGGACACTGGCTTTGCTCTGCTTTCAGAAAGCAACTGGTTGCACTAGCACAGAGGGTCATATCTATGTCTCCTTGGTTGTAGCACCAGACAGAGGACTTAAAGATCAAATACAATCAAAAAACTGAACTGGTTTTTCCTGTTATTTGAATTCTAAGATTAGGGAATAAAGGGAACATGGGACTAGATGAACTGTATTTGGATGCTGGTACAGCTTTCAGCATTTTTTATGAAAACTTATCTCAAATCTCGCTCAAATTTGTTTGGATAAAAGACAAACTTTTACAGAGACTGAATGGCAGAGTCAAAAGTGAAATATAGCGATATAAATTTTCAAAGGCACACAGATATTCAGGGAAAAGGAACTGTGTCAGGCTTGGTTTATTTAAAGCCTCCCTTGTATAGTTTTTTAGAGGGAATAAATATTATGTTTGTGAAAGCTGCAAATTATACTAAATGTAAAGGAGCTGCAAACACCAGTTAAAGCAGAATAAAGTCAAGTCTTTTCAAAAGATTAGAAAAATGTATTGATAAAAATAACAGAATGAAGCCATTTTCCCAAGTGGCCCATTTAGTACAAAGCTCCTTACACACTGTATTTCTGCAGGGCAGCACACCCAGGGTCACAGGCTTTCCTGGCATGCAAATGTGCCACCAGAAAGACCTGAGAAGCCACCTCAGTTAATCTAGTCATGGGTGGACTGATATAGACTTATCGGTGGGAAGAAGATATTTGACTTCTGTGGGTTTCAGATCCTACTTGCAACAATTATTTCTCTTGGTGTATAAGGAGATGGGAAGCTGGACACTTCTCAAATGACTGTGACAGGCACAGAACAGTTTGTTGATTCTTATTCATGTTAATATGTAATTATTTGCTTTCCCCTGGAGCCAATATGTTTCTTAGGCGTAGACATGAATAAATGCCATGTCATTATACAGTCCAGCCAGAAGTCACTGAAGAAGGAAAATAAAGCAAAAGGAAAATAAAGCAAAAGTCAAAAAATCACCTTTACCAGGGTGCTGCCGGGGCTAGGGACTGCTGGGGACAAGAGCACTGAGGGCTCCCCAGGGGATGGCAGGGCAGGACCTGGCAGCCAGGTCTGTCCCACCACCCCACCAGGGAGCAGAGAACATGAGGGGCAGCAGGGACAGTCCCAGCCCTGGGCATCGGGCACCTCCCTGGGGACAGTGATCAGAGAGACTGGGCTGGAACATCAGCCTGCAGGCAGGGGTCAGGATCAGGCCCAATGAGGGGCCTCGGTCTCAGGCACAGCCCCAAGATTGGAGCTTGAAGTCAATTCATTTGAGAAAATGATATCACAAGCAAAACAGCTTGCACCGTTTTCGTCTTTCTCCTGCATTTGTTTATATGCTAATTCCTGTAATACTTCTGCTAACAATACAACTTTGTTTTGATTGTTAATGCTTAAGGAACATCGCTACAAATAGTGCCTGCAAAATTGTTCAGTGCATCCTGCAACAGTACAATAAAGCCCCTCAGGCACAGCGTTGCAAAGCCAAGAGGGGCTCCCAGTCAAGGTACGCACATTTTTTCCAGCTACACACTGTGAATTGCCTAAATCCTGCATTCCGCTGCCGTGGCCAGGAGTGACTCAGAGCTGCCTAACTCACAGTCTGTGCTCACAGCAGGCTTGCGCTGGTCATCCACTGCTGCTGGGGATGAAAGCTCCCGATCTCTACAGCAGGGCTGGCCAGCATGGTTATAACACCACTGTATGCAGTTCAACATCTGTGGGTCCTGGCCACTTGCCTGCTTTTCTCCCCACTTTGCTCTTCCTGTTGTTACTTCCATTTCCACTGCTGATGTTTTTTGGTTAATGAGAAAGCTCGGTCAGTTCCTTCAAGAGACAGCTTCAGACTGCTATGCAAATTTTACCAAGACTTGACCTGACTAATGCATGGCCAGGAGTATCATTTTCCAGAGACCTCAATGACCTCAGAGTTTTCACAAAAGTGACTGTGACTTTTATCACTCAGGTCACCCTAGCAAGGAATTACTTCAGGAACTTTACCCATAATTTAGCAACTTGGTATGTTACAGAAACAATACGTGCAAGAAATGGACTAACAATTCCTCCGTTGCTGTCATTGGGTAAGACATGTACATGATGCATGTACATGTTCCATGAAGTACACATGTATTAACAGAGCTTTGCAGATGTTAGGACACAGTGTCATGGGCTTTTGTCACAGAAGAAATGTCAGTTTAAGGAGTTTCTGCCCCGGATGTTGGGTCTTATTCTTATCCCTGTGCTGCCCCTCAGTTACACTGACACAACCGTTCAGTAAGGCTGCACAGTGAGCAGCGCCTGGGTTAAAAGCAACCCTGTCAAAAGGGAAAATCTTGTGTACCTCAAAATCCCTTAGCTCACTAACCAGTTTAACATGTCAGCTGCAATGTGCTGAGCCTGGCTTTTCAGGTGGAGGGATGCTTCAGAGCAGCAGAAAGGCCTCAGTCACTGCCATGTCCAGGGAAAGTCTACCTGGAGCTCTGCTGCAGGATTATGCTAACCTAGGTCTCTACTCTAGGGGAGAAATTAATCTTCTCAGAAAGGCTTCAGCACTGTTTTAATCTTTTATTAGCTCTTAAAAACTTAGGCACAAATTTGTGTGGCAGAAAATTACTTTATTACTAAAGAAATACATCCTGCTTTGCACATGTCCTCCCATCAAAAATACATAAGCAAACTTCATTCCTGCCCTTACTTAGAATTTTTCCACTTACAAATGGAGAAATTAAAACGTCCACCAAGTCCCTTGTAATGCCTTGTCTATAGAGATTCAGCTATAGAGAGATTCATAGTAGGCAGCTAGGAAAAAACAGAATTTGGCATGGAATCTACAATGCTCACCAACTCCCTGACCAAAAGGCAGGGATTCAGAAGAGAAGCCTGTTTCCTAAAAAGCCTTCAGTTCAGGCACACTCGCTGAATGAGTCCATTCAGCCTTCATGTACACGGACAGTGGTTTTTCATGGAATGAAAACATTTAGTTGAGGAAAATGTTGACAGCCACTGATTTCATCAATACTTGCCATGATTTATCTGTGATTTTTCTTCCAAGAATTTCTGTGCAGAGACCTCATCCATCCAGTCTCCCCTAATGTTTTCCAGTTATTCATTTCCCATGGATGGCCTTTGTTACCTCCATCTGCTGGTAAAAAAAGAAAAACAGGCTTATTTATGTACATACATATGTACATACGTACATGTTGTGCATATACATACACACAGGAAATAGTAGCAGGGTGCTTCTACTTCTCTTTATTCACACGGAAACCGCCTATGCTACATTGTAAAATCTTCACAACACAACAGTGTTGCTGCATTTCTGAGTCAGAAAAACTTGCAGCCCTGTAATAACAGCAGGCCTAAAACTTGACAAAAGAAATCACCCCTCAATTAAATTTTCCAGTATGACTAGCATACAAATTTAGGCAGTCTAATAAACTATTCAGAAAGCTGTTCCTCATTTTTTGCAGATGGCCCCTGCAAATCGTATCCAGATATGACAGCAATGCATTCATTAGCAGTGTTAGCAAAATAAACATTTTCAATAACAAAAATACATCACATGAAAAGGAAATATTGAGTCAGAGCATCATACAATATAAATAGGCACAACACTGTTGAGGCAATTCTTTTATTTTTATTTAATAATCTATAAATGCATGTTATACATACAGGATGGAGAATCATAGAATCATAGAATCATTAAGGTTGGAAAAGACCTCTGAGATCATCGAGTCCAACCGTTAACCTAACTGTCAGGTCCACCTCTAAACCATGTCCCTAGGCATCACATCCACATGTTTTTTGAACACTTCTGGGGACCGTGATTGCACCACTTCCCTGGGCAGTCTGTTCCAATGCCTAACCACTCTTTCTGTGAAGAAATTTTTCCTAACGTCTAATCTAAATCTCCCCTGGCACAACTGGAGGCCATTTCCTCTCATCTTGTTGCTTGTTACTTGGGAGAACAGACCAACACTGACCTCGCTACAACCTCCTTTCAGGTAGTTGTAGAGAGCAATAAGGTCTCCCCTCAGCCTCCTCTTCTCCAGACTAAACAACCCCAGCTCCCTCAGCCGCTCCTCAGAAGACTTGTGCTCTAGACCCTTCACCAACTTCATTGCCTTTCTTTGGACATGATCCAGCACCCCAATGCCTTTCTTGTAGTGAGGGGCCCAAAACTGAACACAGTACTGGAGGTGCGGCCTCACCAGTGCCGAGTACAGGGGCACTATCACCTCCCTGGTCCTGCTGGCCACACTATTCCTGATACAGGCCAGGATGCCATTGGCCCTCTTGGCCACCTGAGCACACTGCTGGCTCATGTTCAGGCGGCTGTCAACCAACACCCCCAGGTCCTTTTCTGCCAGGCAGCTCTCCAGCCACTCTTCCCCAAGCCTGCAGCGTTGCATGGCGTTGTTGTGACCCAAGTGCAGGACCCAGCACTGAGCCTTGTGGAATCGCATACAATTGGCCTTAGCCCATCAATCCAGCCTGTCCAGGTCCCTCTGTAGGGCCTTCCTACCCTCCAGCACATCAACACTCCCACCCAACTTGGTGTCATCTGCAAACTTAGTGGGGGTGCACTCAATCCCCTCATCCAGATCATTGATAAAGATATTAAACAGAACCTGCCCCAATACTGAGCCCTGGGGAACACCACTCGTGACTGGTCACCAACTGGATTTGACTCCATTCACCACCACTCTCTGGGCTCAGCCATTCAGCCAGTTTTTTACCCAGTGAAGAGTGCATCCGTCCAGCCATGATAGGCTAGTCATTTAGAAATATTTGGTCTTATGTGGAATAAGAGGACATGCTATGCTACAGTGGGTTGACACACTACAAAGCCTCTAATGTGGAACATGCAGTTCTTCAAAAGGAAGGGTGCCGAGCTGCTGTAAACACTCTCCCTCACTTTTCCATTCTTTACTACTAGTAATGTAGACTCTTCAATAATGAAGAGATTTTTAATGTTATTCATTACTTTTGCACATCATGATCAGCTTTTCTCTTAGCTTGGAACTTTGAAACACCTGGGTACTGAAACGTGTTTTGAACACCGTCAAGTCAGATACCCACTGCAGAAAAACTTTCTATACTTGATTTTGATAAAAGCTCTATTGCCCTAAGAACTTATGAAAGTATATTTTTCCAAAGGTAAATGCATATTGGATTTTGTCAGTTTTGTTTTAAGGACAACACTATAACAAAACACCAAGAAATCAGATTAGCAGCTTCGTTGGATTTAATAACCTAGGTCACAAAACCAACCAATTCTCTGTATAAAATAATATACCCTCCCTCTTTCTTTTCATAATATATATAAAGCACCAGTTAAATACTTTTTTCCCCACAGACCACAAAGTATGTTAACAACCTCTAGTTGCTGCCAATAAAACACTTGTTGGCTGTAAACAACACAAATCCTTTCTGTTCTCATTAACTGAGGGAAAGATTGGGCTTATTAAAACTAGGCTGTGCTTCACAATCAGAGAAGGAAGAGAAAAAGGATATGAAAGGGATAGGGTCAGGAAAAGTGTCTGGCAGCTAAGGATGCTATTTGTAGTTGCTTTCCTCCATACAAGCCTCAGGATTACCCTAATAACTGCCTGTACTTTTAAAAACAAAAGAGAAATTTCTGGTTATCTGAGAAGGCAAATAGGGTGGTCTAAGAGAGCAAAACACTGCTAGCAGAAACCTTCACAGGGAGACTGACCCACAGCCTAAAACCAGAGAGACAGGAGCAAGGAGGCATGATAAACAAGTGCAGGAAAAGTGAAAAAAGAAAAACTAATTTGAAAACAAGTGTAGAGACAACTTCCCTGTGAAGGTGCACGAGTTCTGTCTTTACGAAAACCTCATTAGTATTTACAGTAACTGCACAACAGCTCTAGCCTTGGAGGCAAGTCTGCAGGACCAAAATTAATGTGCTGAACCAAGAAATTTTGTAGATTATCAGAGTTCACCTATAAGAGAGTGTCAGTTTTCTCCCATAGATATAAAAAAGGTACCTTTACCACTACCGAACACTACACTGAGAGCAGAGCAAGAGATCACACAAGGAACAGTGAAGAGGATGCCTGATGCCCATTTTGTTGGGAAAATAAAGATGGGAACCTTAAACCCAACTCAGAGCAGCAGCTAGAAAAGGTAGTCATTCTAATAGTCAGCATGACAATACCTGAGTAGCTTTGTGGACTGAACTTCACATGTCTATGCCTCAGTTTCCCACCTCAGTAAAGAAGATCATAGGATTGCCCTGCTCCATGGGGCAGTTCATTAAGATTCTTATTCATTCTAAATGAAGAGCCTGAATTAGGTAGAGTGAGCTTTTTCACCATGGGCACCCAAAAGTAAGATCAAAGAGTCAACAAAAAATGCTGGGGATCCCAGGTCCAGGACAGCTGTAATTCACTGCTGCAGGAGGAGGTGCCTGTGGAGTAAAAATAAGAAAGTACCAAGGAACAGAGAAAAGATATGTACTCTCTAACTGGCACGAGTGCTAATGATACTAAAATAATCTTTCTAGTCCTGATGTCCCTCCCAGAGGGACCGGGATCGGTGGGAGGAAGGGTCCACCAGGACCCCCATGCACCTGGGGTAGCAGCACTGTGCAGCCATGTCCCAGGCAGGCAAAGTCCCAGCAGCGATGCCAGTGGGGCCAGGGGCAGCTCTGGGGATAAGGTCCTGGGTGCTGGTGGGCAGCAAGCTGAGCAGGGCCAGAAAGGCTGGAGATAAGGGAAAGATTTTCCCCATGAGGACAGCTGGGCAGTGGTGCTTGGCCCAGGGAGGTGGTGCCATTGCCCCCCTTGGAAGGTTTCCAGCCCCCACAGGATAATGCCCTGAGCCCTGGTCTGACCCCACGGCTGAGCCTGCTCTGAGTGGAAGGTTGGACTGGAGACCACCCAAGGTCCCAGGTGACCTGAAGTATCTTATGATGATCCAATGATCTCAATTCAAGGAGGACATCAGAATGCTGGAGACCTAATTAAGGATGAATTAAGTAACTGGAAAAGGTGCAGTGCAGAGGAAGATCTTAAGGATCTCAATCTTTTTATCTCATTAGAAGCAGGTTAGTGGATGCATTGATCACTGTCCTTAAGTACCACTTAGGAAGCACAAACCTGATAACAGAGGGCTCTTCAGTGCCAGGAGAAGGTATAACAGGATCCCATGACTGAGACAAAGAAAGTCTCGGAAATAAAAAACATGGACATTTTTTAAAATGAACATAATTAAGTATTTAATTTGTGGAAATCCTCTAGTCTCAACAGAATGTAAGTAGGCTCAATTATAGCTGGCATTTGAGCTTTTTATTCTGGGAACCTTGACCACTGAATAACATTTCTTTTTCAAAAAGGATCAACACAGGATAGAGTTTTCTCTGACCAAAAAAATGAAAGATGCATATCAGCCGTTTACTGAGAAGATGCAAAAATAAAGTGTAGGAAGAGAGCCTATGGAAGGAAAGAAACCCAAGTCTAAAGGAAACAAAAGTATGGAGTTGCACAGGTGACAACTATAAGCTGACATTATATGGAAGATTGAAAAAAAGAGAGACTTGCATTAATTCAGTTCATTCTGGCTTTCTTGTGATAGCTCTGCAGGGTTAACAAAAACACAGATCATCAGCAAATCAGGACTTAGGTCTCTAACTTTGCAGTGCATAACAAGAAGGAAATTTATGTGGGGCAGGAACCATCCTTCTGTGTTGAGAAGGTGTTATGCCACTTGTATTGCCACTGGCCAGTACCATTAAAGGAGTACAATTTACCGTTGTTGTCAGCAGCATACCCGACTCTGGATGCACATGCAGAGCAGCCCTTTATTGTGTCCTGGTCTTAAACCAATGCTGTGCAGGGCAGAACCACACTTTACAGTTCCATAACAACTGGATGGAAAGGTGAATCAGAAGGTTAGATAAATGACAGAGACAGATAACAGCCTGCACAGGGTTAAAATTTATTTGTAAGTAGTACAAACACAACAGAAGAGAGCAATAATTAGCTGAAAATGCACTAACAATACTTGTAGGTATAAAGCACAGGCGTTTGGGAGAAATGGCATAATTAATGAGAAATTTCAATACCGCATGCAGGTCCGGTGCTGAGCTAGAAGCAGAAGCTACAGTCAGTGCCTGTCCTAATACCGTAGTGGCATTAAGAACATGTTACAAACAGTCAGTTTTCAGTGTGATCAGGAGTGTACTTCCTGATCAAATCAGATTCACTCTTTTAAAAGACATAGAAAATAACTAGCAAATGTTTTTCTTTGTATTACAGCATATGTTGGATGCTGCTTTAGTTACATTAGGGGGTGTTAGTATGGTAAGCGAGTGGAGAAAACAGCTCTGACAAGGGAAACTAGAGAGCTGATCCAAAAAAATTAATTTCTAGTAGGCGTGGTTTCTGGTGTGCAAAAGTTTGAGGATGCCTTCCAGGCATTGAAAATACCTTTCATAACACTTAAGCAGCCAAGTGGCAAGATTCAGTATATCTAAAAAGCTTAGTACATTTTAATTCCCTGCTTTTCATTAATGTTTCCTGCTTCCTCAGTGTTGCATGGATACTTAGTGGGCCAGAGGCTGGGTGACGCCATGCAGTACCACATCAATCGCTTACCATACCGCGCAGACAGTCAGGGTAAGGTTCCTAACAAAGAGCCGTGCAACAAGGAGCCTGCCATATGAGCAGCTCTTGAACTGCCACCATCTCCTCTATAAGTATATTCTCCCAGCTGCCCCAATTATCTTTGATGGAAAATAGTCTTTTGAACAGCTAGGCTTCTCAGACACAAAATCCTGAAAGCAATACAGTTGAAGAAATGAGCAGAGTATCAGTACAACGAATGCAGTGACTTCTTCGGTATGAATTATATGTGCAAGTTATAGTAGCCCCATAAATTTCACTCTGGCAGTATCCCCCCAAGGCTACTCTATCATCCTGCTGTTGGGCTATGTGATGGGAAGGTCAGAAAAGCTGATTTTCAGTTTTTCTGTTTAGTTTCTTGTTTTCCAGTCTCTGTAGCAATGACCCAATGTAAGGTTAGTAAAACCACACAATACATTAAGCTACTCGAAAGTATTCCAAATGGTGCACACTTAAAGGACTGACCAGTCTGTGTCATAAGTGGGTACATGACTGACAGCACAGAATTTTTGCAAGAACATGGCCTGTATTTATCCTATTCTTGAATGATGAGTGCTTACCAGAAGCCTACTAAGATCAGGGACTTTATCCATGATTCAATACCAACAATCCTTTTCCTGCAAAAGTACAAGAACCTTGCCTATCAGCAGTGTTTCCTTCCTGCAAAGTGCACTGAATCACTGCAAGATGCTTTCTTGATAACTGATGCTGAAGGGATTTTTTTTTGTAAGTCAATGAGCAGCCCAAGTTTTGTTTAATTGCTGCGTTTTTATTTATATTAATTCAATGCATTTAAAAGGCTGCTGTGGCTGGAATGGAAAGGAGGTTGTTAACACTATCAAGTATTTCTCCTGTAGGCTGACAAAAGAAGCTGTCTCTTAACCTGATGGCAATGAAAGACAGCGAATGAATCATTGGTTGAGGAAACCAATTTACTTAGTCACTCTGTGTCGCTGTTATTTATTACTTATCAGCACATGCTGTTAGTTCAATTAAATATAAAAACCTGAAGTTCCCTTCCAGCCCTCCCCCCACCCCAATTTTTAAAAACACACAACAAACAAGAAAAATGACATGAATCTGCAGTAATAAAGCAGAACCTTTTGAGTTTATTGCGCTTCTCTTGTTTTAATTAAGCTTTGTTTATTAAACTTCTGCAGCTAAGGTATGGGGGTTATTAATCTTCTTCAGCAGCTAAAGATAAAAGCAGAGAGAGAGGACATTATAAAAGTACAATGAAGTAGTGAGACAAAGTGTTGATTACAACATTTTATCAATAAAAATACAGGGAGCTGCAAACAGCAAATATTTTCTCCCTTTTTCATACAAAGGAATAAGAAATGAAAACTCCAGATTTTTATAGATGGGCATGTATGTCATTTATAACGTTAGTAGTAAATGTACATGCCATCTCACAATATAATCACAGATGTACAAAAAAACTCACAGACATTTCAGTACTGCCTTTCCTCCTGCATCCATGTCCTTTGTTTAAGACATGACAAGGGTAGATAACAGAATTTTTGTTCCTCATGACAGCATTCACTGTTCTTTGCTTAACGGTACAATTAACATGGAAAGCCTTCCTTATAAATATAAATATAAAACATAAAACAAATAATATAAATACAAAATCTAGTGGCCCATAGAAAATTTGGCATTTGGAAGTTTGCTTAATACCTATCATTGTTAAAGTAACAATAAATTACTCTACCCAAGATCCTTTTCCAACATGAAAGGAATAGTCTGAATTGCAACTCAAACGAGGTTTACATGTCAACCATGTCAAACACTGCCCACTGATTCCTGACCTTGATTCCAGTTTCCAGTGATAAGCATGTATTATACCCTAAGAGTTTTACGAGCTGTCATTCTTCACTGACCACAGCTCTCACTTCAGTTGAGTTCATTCCCTTTGGCCTGTTGATATTTAGTGAACAATACTGGCAACATTATCTTTTTCTGCAGCAAGTGGAGGTGTAATTAGGGGCCCAGTGGCTCCCTGTTCTCCCACTCTGGTGTTTATAGCTTGGCTTCCTGACACAAATTTCAGTGTTAATTTAGGACTGTGGCAGTGAAGTAACGTATTTTCAGTAACTGGTCCACTAAAAAGCATTTCAGACATCCACATCTTTGACATGTCATACTTGTCATGAGACAATAAAAATCTTAGTAAACTTCATTTCTCAGTCCTCAGACAGCCAATGTTTTTATTAAAACATCCCAACATAGCAAAAGTGCAAGGAACAGGATTCATCAGTCTAGAATTACTCTAGCCTACAACCAGACATAGATGTCTGCAAAGCCTCATTATTCTTGCTACAGGACCAAGATTCACCAACTGGAAGTTTAGCAAAACTATGATCTACCAATTCCTGTATCAGTTTATTTCACCAAACGAGTAATTTAGCAATGATAAACATCATCATGCCAAGACATGTATAGAGGCATACTCTTAATACAATGAAAGCATAGAAACTGTCGCAATGGCCTCTCCTGCAAAGTAGATACAACTATTGTATTTTTGAAAAGGATATGCAGACTAGTTAGTGAAACAACTGATGAAGCTCTAGTATTATGTGACCTGACACCAATATTTGGCAAGAGGCATATCTGAATGGCCTAAATTCCACCTAAATCCTGATACCTAACTCTATTAGTGGGTTGTAGCTCTTCAGAGGCTACAGAATATGACAGAATAGGCTCAGGAATTTAAAGGGAACTTAGATTGTCTAAATAGGGCCCTACTATGGTAGATGCTACCTATTTTAACTTCCTGGGAACAATATTAATAGCTCTATGGCATTTTAGTACAAAGATAATTTCCATAAAAAGCCTATTTCTTTAAAATACCCTTTTTTGCACAGTTAAACAAGGCAATCCATTAATAGAGTTGCTTAGATCCACTGAGCATTTAAAAGGGTTAGTAGAAATTGAAGATAGAAAAGACATTACCTGCCTTTACAATGGAAGGAATTCCCTTCAGTTAATTTTCCAATACTGCATCCACTCGAGTTTCAGTATACCTCTACGTCAATGTCCTGACAAGGCCTGGAAAGCAAGTTGGAGAAGATATCAAACAATTAATTTTGCTTAGGATATAGAGCAGATGGCTTCCTAAAAACATAGTTTAAGGACTGTCTGTATTTGTAACAAAGCAATACTACAGCCTGTAGTGATACAGGAACTGGTGCAGCCAAAGAAATAGGACACTAAACCAGAAGCACTGGGATATGCAGTGTATAGAAATTCCCCTTTATGGAGGAGAAAATGCTACAGTTGCTAAATCTTGATGAAGAGAAAGCTACCTATCCCCAATTCCAGCAAACTGGGTCGTGCATCCTAGATTTGAAGGGCCACATTAGGATTGAAGTAACAAGGGTGCTGGTCTCAGCCTTTCCACTCATCTCAAGACAATAAGAGCATCGCTACATCCTTAAACTTCAACATTTCATCTAAGTATACATACAACAAAATTTCCTTGCTCCTATATTATATTTGTCTAAATTGCAAGTCATTCCCCTTTGCTATTCTGCTCCCCTCCCGTTTTTTATGTAGGGAAAAGTAGTGCTTACAACCCCTTTATACAGCTTGGGTTCTGCTCTTAGTCTATAGCTCTTTGAAAGGGACATTGTTAAAGCAACACAGCCCCCTAGTGTGGACACAATTCAAAAGTTTAATTTCCATACAATTATGAGACACTAAATTTAACCAAACTACACATGGTAACAATTACAGTGACTTAGCTTAAAAAAACATACCAATAATCATAAGTAAGTAGATTGGCAAATTTAATAGCTAAAATAGTTTACGTTTGGAGCAGTTCAGCTACCATTTTTGAGTGAAGATCTGCATCACTTCAACAAGATGGAATTAAATCATGGACCTTAATTCTGACACCTCATATCTCAAGGACTGGAAGAACCTGGGGTATCACTTGTGTAAGACAATCCAGAGCCATTTTGAGCAGTTAGATTTTCACTACTCATTCTGTTGTGCCAACACAGCAAATTTGATCAGGATGCTGACCCAGGTTGGGAGGAGCAAATGGACAGGATTCCCTGCTCAAATGAGCTTCCTGATGTGGTTTTCTACGTACCCACATAAAGACTAGCTGCACAACAGTGGAACGAGAGGGAGGAGACAAGGAGGCAGCCTGGGAAGAAGTAACCTAATCAAAATACATTCGTAGTTCTTCACCAGTATTCACATTCAGCTTAAATGTCTTTCCCAGTACTCCACTTCTGCCTTGTCTTTCCAGGCAAGTTTCAACATGTTTTGACTAAACAAGTTTTTCTAGTCATGTCTCATGTCCTCCGTTCCTGTGACCTTAGAAGTCTTTGCCTGCATTTGTTCCACTCGCAACAGATACGGCTTCGATACAGACATGCAGAACTGCACACAGTATTCCAGGGAAGTAAAGCTGAGATTTTGTAAGTAAAGTAAGATTGACTGGAGACTGAAAATTGAAGATGAGATGCAAGACCATAGATTCAACAGTTCACGGTGTAAGATATTCATCTAGAACAACTTTGCAGAACCATTAAATACAAAAGACGAAAATTCAGTTTTGAGTCTGACAATAATCAAGACAGATCCCATGAAAAAAGATGACATTTTTCCACGTGCTTAAGAAAGCTATGATGCACTGAATGAACATGCATTTTTTTTTTAACAGAGATGATTACTTGTGCTCTGCAATATAATAACGATGCAATATTTACATTTATGCTTTTGGGGTCTTTCCCTGTCTGACTACAGAGTCAGTTTGATTAACTGGTATGTGACTGAACCTTTTTACAAGCTTCAGATTTTTCTTCATCTTTTATGTATTCTGTTTACATAATTTAATATTAATGCCAAGAAAGGCCCATGAAACATGAGACTTGACAAAAAACCCCACAGTATTTTAACATTCAAATTTGGCCATAAATAAGGTAAACAAACATTTTTTTCTCTCCATATATTGCAGATTGACTTAGCAATAAACATGAAGGTTTATATTACTGGCACTAAATTGCAGGACTTCATAATCAGTTTTTAATTTGGTGCCTGTGTTTCTAAAGTTATGCTGTTCTTCTTTATGTTTCTGCATCAATTAACCACCTCATCTCCCTTCCTGACTAAAAGGCCTATTTCACAATTAGTCTTCAATTATCTTCTGTGAAAATGGCAAGTTTACCATAGTCAGTGATCTCATAAAGATAAATCAGTGCTTATAATCTTAAGATGGGCATGTAAAATGCTATACAACTTACCATGCATTCATGTGTACAAAACCTTTTTTCAGTTGCTGTTTTTTAGAAAACCCTTGACGCTTTAAAGCTATGCACAGATGAATATGAAGTAACTTTAGTGAAGACAAGCACTTTTGTAGACTAATATTTAAAAAATAATAGTAATAACCAAGCAACCGTTTACGATCTATATAGCTCTGACTGTTTAAGGAATCAGATAGTGAAGAGATGTTTTGTCCCATTACAGGGTTCCCCTACTGTGGCTGCTGTTTGTGAAACCGTGCTCCCTCAAATACAGGCAACGGTGCAGGAGAATGCTATCCAGCTGCCTCACTTGGCGAGATTCACAATGCAGTGCCATACTGCTCATGCTTAATGTGGCATTTCAACTGTACCCAGTTAGAACAGCAGCACCTTAAATCATCTACACAGATTATTTGATTCCCTACATGCTACCTTTATATCTACTTAGAAACAACCTGAAGTCAGTGATCAAAACTTCCATTCACTGTGATTAATAATTACAGTAATTTTAAACAGCAAAGAACATATTTTGTAACATAGCTTAAAAAAAAGTTCCACAAGGCACTAAGTATCTTAGGCAAAATATTTTTCTGAGAGCAAATACTGTAATGACAAGAGTGTTACAAACAGAACTAATTCTTTTCGGAGGAAATGCCTGTGATTTGTTTCTCAAAAGTGGCATCTTGAAGTCTAATTATTATTCTCTATGAAATCAACATAAAAACATCAAAGCCTCTAAATAGAAATAATAGATACGTTTGGCTCTCTGGGGAGTCATGCCTTTTTATTTACCTAATACAAACACAATCAACCCTCCTTCTCAAAAAACCACTATGCTTCATCTGTAAGGACAGCCAAAATTCATTAGAACATATTTCTGTTGCAGTCCAGAATATAATGAGGATCTTTTTCCCCATGCTGACCACCACCCAGTGTATAATACTTTTTCCCAACAAAGTAGTCGATCAAAAACCAATAAAATTATTTTAAGGTTTCATAAATAATTCATGACTGCATTTTACATAGAAATTGCCTCCTCCTCCAAGTGAAATATTAAATTTACTTTTCAAGAAAAAAATCAGAGATATTTAAAAGTGATAAAAACAAAACAGTTGTATGATAAATATTTTAAATACACTGGATTTTTTTAACTGTGCAGTGATACGAATCAATGCAGGAACCCATATAATTTAGCTGATCTGTTTTTAACCTGAGCAGCAATAGTACAATATCTTAAAAATGAATTAGCACTGGTATAATCAATCACATGAAGTTACTCTTATGATATATCTATATTTTATTTTATTTTTGTAAACAGCTTAATTTAATTTTCTTCAAATTCTTCTCCTCTTTTAATTTCCAGTTTAATTGGGCTGTAATTACAAATCTTCTCTGTCATGTGCATAGTAAACCTTTTTCATCTTTGTCACGCAACATATTAAAGTTAGCATATGCAACTTCTTGATACAGACCTTGAAATAATAACCTTTGACAGTTCAACACACTAGAAAATGAACTTTTAAAGGTGACCTGGAAAACCAGTAGGAAAATGAAGCTCAGTTCAGAAATAAATGCCATATATCTCCAGCAAGTAGGTAGTAGAAGAGAACTACATTCTAGTTTATCGTTACTTCTAGCACTATTTCCTTGCTGCCAAACAACTGCAAACGTATTATTCTGCGACATCACTGAATGGACTTCGTACATTTGACTGTGTCAGTCTGCTGGTGGTGTAGGAAACATATTTCTAATTAAACCTGATTTACATTTAGCTTTCCTAAGACACCCTAAGTTATGCCTTACCAAGACACGGCTTCTGCGTGAAGTAGCCTTTTGCTGTTCAGCAGTTGGCAGAAATATATGGGAGCCACAGAGGAGTATGCAGTCAGGAAGGAATCACCTCTGTGGCTGATAAAACCGCAGGTGTTGAGAGTACCAGTCAAAAAGGAAAAATAGAGGTCTAGAAACATTTGTCCAATCAATCAGCTATTACTGTATTGTACATTATTCTTCAATACTAAGGACTGATTTTTGTTTATTCATACTGCTTGGGCTTTTGTAAGCCTCATCAATGCTACGGCAGATTGTAGAACTGGCAAATGAACCTTGATGTGAAAGAAGAGAGGCAAACAATAAGGAACAAGTTTTCCTATTGGTCCAGATACACGGGGTTGCACAGTAGGACTAGGAAGCAAATGTCCTTGCACGTGAGATTTTTCATTTCCACAGCAGGCAAAGTGAGGTATTCAGTGTCCTAAGGATCTAAGTATAGCAGCAGTAAAACTTATTTTTACAGTCTAGCATAGTTCCACTAGCCTATGACTTTACAAAGAACAAGACAGCACATCTAGGTTTTGCCAACTGTCTTTCTCTCATTACCTGCTTTTGTTTCTCTGTACTCAAATAAATCACAAGTTCACCAAACAGCCAAATTAAATTAACTGAAGACAACAGACACATATCCTGAGACAGTTAAGTTGCCTTTTGAATTGGATATACATATTCTAACTTACATCCTCCATTTGCTAAAAAATAATAGAAAAATGCTGTTGCCGTGGATAACTGACTACAGTCAGGTGAAATTTACTCAGGTCACTGCCATCATTTAGGGAAGGCACACTGTAATTTTCTTAGCTGTATTTAATGAAGGTTTTAGTTTACAATCAAATTTACACTGCACTATTTTCCTACTATTTTACTTACAATACTGTTGATTCTAGAGGAAACCCATCATACTTTAAGAAATACATAAGAAGCTTGCTACTAAAGACTACCAACAAAGAAAGGGAAAAGGGTAGAAAAATGGTTAAAAGGAAAGGGGAAAAAAGGTGAAAAAAAAGAAAAGGAAAAAAGAGAACAAAGAGAAAAAAAAGGAAAGGAAAAAAAAAGGAAGAAGAAAAAAGAAAATTAAAACCTTGCAAGAGAACTCAAGACATAATATTTCAATGGAACAAGGTCTGCAGTAATATTACAAAATAGCATGTGGAAATTATCTATGCTACTGTTGCAAAGTATCTAATTTGGTTTCTAAGTAACAACCAAGGGAAAATCAGGAGTAACAATATATAATACATCATTTTACTTAACAAGGATGACATTCAAAAACTTCATACCTTAAAAAAAATCAATTTGTGTGTGTGTGTGTAAACAAAACACACACAGAAATATTTTAATATGCATTTGATTAGCAGCCAAGTATAAAACCAGCACTAATTCTAAACAAAATCAGAATTATTTTAATTGTTCTAAAAAATCATAGCAGGAATATTAATCCTATAATACAATTTACTTACAAAGAAATACCCTTGAAATGGATAAAAGTAGAATTATGATTTTAAAGCCTTATATAGTAGATATAAATAAAATGAATTACTTTTCTAAAAGCACATTTAGACTGAAATTAGGTTTTCCTATTTATGGAGACATGAAAAGAGTAAGTCAGTTAAATATTAAAAACTCAAGGTCTTCTAAATAGTCTGATTTGCTGCATTGCCCTACATATTATGCCAAATGTTCAACAAAAAAGCTTCATAGTCAAGAAAAAACTCTATTTTCTTTATTTCAGTTATGACACCAAAGATAAACAGCAGAGTGACAAAATTAAATGACCAACAGTACAAAAACTCTGGTATTTGTCACTTTCAGGCACTTTCATAACTCTGAAAATAACTGAAAACTCTGAACACAGTTCAACTGTTTATTTGAAAGGAAAAAGTCCCTTCCTTTAGGAATTCAACTTTCTAAAAATTAAGTATGCTTTTAAGTGAATCATCATTCATTTTAACTAGAAAAGGTACATTATGATGAGCCGGGCCCCAAGGAGAAATAAGAAATCTCAAATGCCATCACAAAATGCTGAAAGCAGTCACACAACAAAAGACCTCTTCAAAATTGTATTTTTAATGAAGTACATATAAATCAAGTTCCTCAAGTAGTTTAACAAGTTGCTAATAAGTAAAATAGCTGGTAATTTCTACATGGGGTTATAAAGAACTTGATTCTCCTAACCTTTCTGGAAGGTACCAGGTTCCTGGCATAGCTCTATATACTGTGTGACTCCTTGAGGAGATAACCCAGCGCAAAGAGACCTGATCTCAGTGAAGCATCAAACCACCCTGTGCGTGTCATTGTATCAGCACACTAAAGGCAATGAAACCAACTATCAATGGCTTAAGCCACAGGTCACAATACACAATAGGGTTTGAATGAAGAATGTCATACTCAACCCGAATATGCTTTAGCACTGAAGAGAACAGACATCGCATCCTTCAAAACAAATACTGAAAATTAAATCTAAACAATATCAGGGCTGTTTTTTTAGATCACCAGCTTTCATCAGAGCCTTAATAGCTCTGGCCCTCATCTCGAGCTCCAGAAGCTCCAGCTGCTGTGCTGACGGCTGAACATCTTCTGACGGAGGAACGGCTAAGGTTGCTGTTTTGGGCTCCTTTGGGCTGGACTCTGCCAACCCCAGTATCTCATTCACGCTTTTCTCAATGTCCTTCTGAAGGTCATCTATCTGACCAGCTCCACTTCTGACAGTGTTTTCCTGCACATCTGGGCCATCTTCTTCATTGCATGGGCCTTCTATGTCACTATCATATGCATCTGCATTTATGCTGAGGACATCACTATCTTCTCCCTTGCCTGTAACACAAATGTAACAATCATACAGTTGCCTAACAGAACCATTTTTCTTTCAACTTACAAAATCACTTCTGCTTAAAGTGGTTCTCTGCAGATTAAGAGAGTGGCAAAAAGATCTATGAATTTAAGACAACTAATTCCTCTTCTTTTTCTCCTCCAACTTTTAAGGCTGATCTAATTTAGACAAGTGTTAATGCATTTTTATGCCAATTTAGAAGAACATGCAGTATAGCAAAGCAGCAGTACCAGGAAAATTTATTCCATCCTATGGAGTTACATGATCTATTTTCCTAATTAAAATGTCATAAGGTTATATTTCACAAGGAAGCCTCTGCAATGCAAAATTGATTATTTTTTATTACCTTTAAAGTAAACTTAGTTTTCAAAATGCAATTTTAAAAATGATACTTTAAAACTACTTTATATATTTTAAAAGGAGTGGGACACTACAGCCAGGCACAATACTAAAAATTAATAGAAACTCCACTCATAGGGCAACTATTCATAATCTATCACAAGTATTTCAGATGTATTGAACTCAGTGAAAACAAGGGGAAACTTATGGCATTGGTTTTTAATGCTGGCTAAAAGTTGGAGTTTATTTTAAAAAATAACTAGAAAAGGCAGTGCAACAAAAGAAAAGCAAAACTCTAACAGAACCTCAGTAACTGTTCTCACAGTTTGGCTACAGGGAGACTATTGCTTTTGACACATTGGCCTCGGAAACTAGTAGTCCTTCACCAACCTTTGTATCTGTGGAAACGTACGGTAGGATTGGCTCCTCCTTAAAATGAACAATTTATAGTCAAATGATGGTAAAGCTACTGATTCTAAAGGCTTTATAATTGCTTTTCGTAGTACCACTATCCAAAAGTATGTCTGTGTTCCCTGTTAATTAATAATGAGGGTTTAGAGCTAAAGATCTGTGGTTTTGGAATACATATAATTTCTTACCACAAAGACTCAAAGAAAGTTTACATTACCATGTAAGCCACTTTAGTCTATAATGATCCTCTATATATCAAAAATATTCTTTCTTTAATATATACTCAGACAGTATGGCAAACCTGTTTTTTTTTTTTTTTAATTTTCTTTATTTCTCCTTTAAAAATATGGGGAGCATGAAGACAAAGGAGCCAAATTCTCAGTACTGTACATTGACAGGACTAGTGGCAATGGACAGAAATTAAAACACATGAAATTCCATCTGAACACATGTAAAAACTCTTTTACTGTCAGGGTAGTCAAACACTGGAGCAGGTTCCGCAGAGAAGCTGTGGAGTCTCCGTCCTCTAGCTGACCTGCTTGAGCAGGGATTGGGTTCGATAGTCTCAAAACACCCCTTCTAGATGGCACTAGATGATCTTTAAAGGTCCCTTCCAACCCAGACCATTCTATGATTCTAACATAAACAATCCTGTGACTCTCCGATTCTTAAAATTAGTATATTCACATCTGGCTTTAAAAGGTTCTCTTTCACCAAACTGTTGATTTTTTAATTGGAATTCCTAGTTTCATCCATTCATACCTCTGGTTCCTGAACTTCAAATCTGCAAGGCTAGAAGTACTGATTTGCAAGGATTGCTCATCACAGAATCATAGAATCATTTAGGCTAGAAAAGACCTTTAAGATCATCAAGTCCAACCATTAACCTAGCACTGCCAAGTCCACCACTAAACCATGTCCCTAAGCACCACATCTACACCTCTTTTAAATACCTCCAGGGATGGGGACTCAACCATTACCCTGGGCAGCCTGTTCCAATGCCTGACTACCCTTTCAGTGAAGAAATTTTTCCCAATATCCAAACTAAACCTCCCCTGGTGCGACTTGAGGCCATTTCCTCTCATCCTATCGCTTGTTACTTGGGAGAAAAGACCAATACCTACCTTGCTACAACCTCCTTTCAGGTAGTTGTAGACAGCAATAAGGTCTCCCCTGAGCCTCCTCTTCTCCAGGCTAAACAACCCCAGCTCCCTCAGCTGCTCCTCACAGGACTTGTGCTCTAGACCCTTCAACAGCTTCGTTGCCCTTCAGCAACAAAATAACCAATATACCAGAAATCCAAGCAAGTACTTCCTCTGTGAATTGCTCTTTTTTAATATCAGGCAATCAGAATCTTACTGACATTCAGACTATAATTATCAAACTAATTATCTTCCTATCACTGGCTTTTTTGATCAAGATCTTCACATTTAATGTTTTACTGTTAGAAAACTCCTGGAAATATTTTTTTATTAATTCTTCTCAATAAGAATGTTCCTTTGACGTGGGTTCCAGATCCAATACAAATAATTCTCTCCCCTTTCAAAAGAGTAAAGCATCTTTCAAACTACATTTTTAGAAATATTTGTTTTACACTATGAATGTTTCAGTGTCTTACTATACAGAAAAGATTTAAAAATGCAACAAAAAAAAATGTGAAACTTTTCTTGAAAACACAAGTGTGAAGTGTAAAACCCCCCCATCCACATAGTGATTTTTATTTTCTTCTTTAGTTTTTGTGCAAACCCCTCACACTAGGTGGAAGTTCTGTACAAAGATTAGCAGTAGAGTATGGATTAGAAAAATTAAATTGTTCCTTGTTCAAAATCAGTTTAATTAAACAACCTTAAAAAAGACCACTTTTACTTTTAAAGGAAAGACAAATAAGGCTTTAGAAGAATATTGCTCTTCTTTAAAACATTTTAAAATGCCTTTTGGTACATGCATGCATGTGGTTTTAATTCATGAGCAGTGCAGAAAAACCTTAGGAAAGACCTGTTTTTCGTGGGGTTTATGATATTCCTGCTCTCCTGATGATGCGAAAAAAAATCAATATTGACTACTAAGAAAGCTATAAATGCACTTTCTCTGCTTAAAAAACAAAACAAAACAAAACAAAAAAAGGCAGGAACGCAGGAAAAAAGGGAGGAAAGGAGGGAAAATATTTTTTTTTCTGATAAAAGAAATCTCAAATTGGTTTTATAAACAATAGTAACATTTTAAAACATAAATGCAAGGGTTTTATTGATTCAGGATTAAAAATTTTTTTACTATAGACACTTAAAAAAAGATATTCAGATATTCACTCTTGATCACAGGCTATGATTTGTCACAGCATTTAAGTCCCGATTCAGGAATTCTGCATGCTACCCTGACTGAGAATGCATTCCTGATTTAGGATCTTACATAGTTATCAATCCACTACCTCATAACACTGGTTTACTGGACTGCAAAAACTGGCCATCATACAGCTAAATACAGCACATATGGGAACATATACAGCTAATGTATGTGGCACCTCCAACGTTCTGATCAAAGCTGACAAGAAAGTAAATTCAACTCTGGAAAACATACGATAAGCTATATAGATAAAGTTTACAGAGAACTTTTGGTCTTTGTTTTTTTGTAAAATAAATCATGATTTTGAAGCAATAAAAAACTGAAAGCCTAAAACATAAATGATTCTGAAGGTATGAAAAATCCTCCTCACAGCAGTGTGTGTAAAAAGTACTCATAAGAGATGAACATACCAGGGCCTTCTTCAATCCTAATTAGTTTTGCCCTGTTCCTACTGAAACAGTAACTTCAAGATTAATGTTTCAGTTTCAGATGCAGTTTTACCTACTTCCCACACTATCAAATTGACTTTGAACACTGTTTTCAACTTTACCTTGCAAGACACAATGTGAAAGATCAAAAGAAGTGGGAATCAACAGGATTAGGAAATGGAAATTCTTCTGCCTTGCTGCATGGCATCAGTCAGTATTTACCTAACATGCTGCTCAACCAAGCAGCATTTCCATGGATCAAAAAAACAGGTGCATCAATGGATCATAGTTCAAAGCCTGAAAGTTAACTTCTGAGCCTGCTCATTCTAATTCAGAGAAACTGACTTTGTACGGCGTCTGGCTGGGATGGAGTTAATTTTCTTCATGGCAGAGTGTTTTGGATTTGTTTCTGAAACAGTGTTGGTAACACACCAGTGTTTTGTCTAGCGCTACACAGTGCTTGCTCAGCCTCAGGGCTTTCTCTGTTTCTCGCTGACCCCATAGCAAGTAGGCTGGGGGTGGGCAAGAGGTTCGGAGGGATACACAGCCAGGACAGATGAGCAATTGACCAAAGGGATATTCTCTACCATATAACATTGTGCTCAGCAATAAAAGCTCAAGGAAAGGAGGAAAGTAACTGTTATGCATGCTGGGGCTCTGCTTTCCAGCAAGTGCCTAAAAATGTGGCTACCAATGGGAAGTAGTGAATACATCCCTTATTTTGCTTTGTTTCAGTGCACAGCTTTTGCTTCACTTATTCAACTGTCTTTATCTTGACTCATAAGTTTTTCTCAGTTTTGTTCTTCCGATAGTCTCCCCCATCCCACTGGGGGAGGAGTAATTGAGCGGCTGGTGACTGCCTACTGCTGGCTGGGGTCAACCCACCACAGGATTCCTTTTGGTATTGGTCACATATTAAGCAGAAACATAATATTAACAGTCATTCATGTCTTTCCCAGAATTAGTATGGACCGGGAAGCTAGGCAAAGCCACCTTGGGTTCCATTCAGAATTCGGAGCCTCCAAAAATGTATACTACAGTGTTCATACAAGCTCATAGGCCTAAAGATGCTTAATTAGCTGATGGGCTTTATTTCCCTCTTTTGCAGTTGTAATTTTACCCAGTAATAAAGATCATGGTTGGCATTTCTCATTATCTTTTTCATTTTGATAATTTTCACTTCTTCCTTCAGCTACAGTTGCGAAATCATTTTAGCACACTTAATTCTGTTTTTTAATTTTATTTTATCCACTTCTGCTTATCCTCTCATTCTCTCTTTTTTCCCCATAGCATCACAGGCTGCAGCTCAGCAGATTGATTAGAGTTATATTTTTACATTTATATTGATATTCTCAAAAGCTCTTTAAAGCTAACATCTTGAGTGAAGCCACCGTTATAGCCGAAAGCCATCAGGATACTCTGGTTGATTAAGTCATAAAAAACAACAATGAAGCAATCACCTGCAACAGTCATCAATTCCCTTTGATAATACAAAAGTGGAAGAAATCTGCAGGAAATCTGTCAGTTCTAAAGTCACTCCATATAGTACAACAAGCAACATTTAAAGCATTCCTCACAAAGCCATAGCTACCTGCTCCTAAAAGTTTTGATGCTTTTATTATGACTCTTTACTTTTGTGTTTAATTCCCCTCAGTAATTACTTCAGAAAAAAAAACATGCTTCACAAAGTTATTCCAAGAGACATCTTCTAGACAATATTCTGAATTGTGAAATAGAAGCTGCAGGAAGCAAATAACGTTAGATCTTCACAGAAGAGAAACACAGCTTATAAGAATTTGCAGCATTCTTTGATTGGAAAAGCTATTTCTGATGTTACTGTACACAGCTAGTCAAAATGAAAATAAATAGACTGAGACAGAAACGCCTACAATTCTAGTGCTTTATGTACAAAGTAATACTGGCAGTTGCTATATGGTGCTGATTTAATGACTGGAATAAAACAAATACTGCTGCAGGTTAAGAAAACTGTTTCCTTATGCAGCAGGTACTCAAATGTGTACCACTAACTTACCTGCTTTTGCATTTTCTATTCTGCCAATCACTGTAGCACCTGAATGTCTCACCCACTACATTTTGCATTTAAAAAGAGCAAATATATAAGACAAAACATTCATCCTCAGAGATTCAAAGATTTGAATCTGTACTTCCACTGGCACTAACTTCAAGTAAAACGTGCCAGTTATCAGGAGTGGTGGGTGTTAAGCACCATTCCGTTGGACCTCAGCTCTGCACAATCAAACAACGCAAGGTATCATATATCAAGACTGAACAAAATTATTAAATTTCAAGCAGTCTTTTGGCAAACAATTATTATAATGGATTTCTATGAATGTCAAAACAGAGTATTGTAGACTCTTACGATCATCTCAACAGAAAGTAAAATTGACTCTCAAAGAATTCAGCAACTGGTAATAGCAGTATTAGCAATCACCTATATACCAAGAAATGGAAATTACTGAAGTTCCTCTTCATCTGAAAAACTAGATATGAAGAGCCAAATGAGCCTTGCAAGAGCTTCAGTCATGTTCCAGAAGGTAAACTAGAAAACTTTGAAGAGGTGCAATTTGCTTCTAGCCACAAAAAACTCTTCAGTGTCACAGAATTAAGAAACCAAAGCTCCTACAATGTCTTCTTCAATGTTCCCCTCTCCTGTTCTGGAATTGGGCCCAAGGGAGAGGTTGTAACCCTACACCAGATGATTTCTAAGAGGATGATTCTCTGTGATTGCAGCTACTGTTCAGAAGAGAGCTATCAGTAAACTGGAATTAGTCACTGCCCAACATCAAGAAAACAAAATTTCAGCTTTATCCACTACATACCTTGTTTTGATTCCTGACCTTCCAGCTGGTTGTCTTCTTTCAGAGAAGAAGTAGAGTCTATACTGTTGTCCTGTCTAGAAACAAATAAGAAGACATTTTAATCTACATCTTTTAGAATTTAAGAGAACTTTTCTAAGGAACGTTTACTTTAACTAAAGAAATCATGTGGTGGTAGGCCAACAGGCCAGCTACAGTACGAATAAAGGCAAAAGGAATGCACAGAATGCTAATCTAAGCACTTGGGAATGAGCTTTTTTTTGCTTTGCCTAGCGATACACAAGGATAAAGCAAATATTTCCACTACACCCCAGCCTTTCAGAGTAACAATCCTCACTGGAAGCCTCTCCCTAATATTAGGAGCTTTTCTCTAAAACTTAGAATAAATTGTCACACAAATTATTTGAAAAAAATATAGTTTCAGTTTCATTCAAATACTATTTACTGTTTTCTTTTGAAATTAAGAAGCTATTTTCATGAAGTTACCATCACCCCACCACCATCCACTTCTCCTACATCACAATCTCATAGTTTCACAAAGGGCCACTTTCTAAAATGAAATGCAATGCACTTTTAAATTGTGTTCAGTATCTGCATTTCTGTATTTCTACTATTTAAAGATTTCTACCCTTGACCTGTAACGTTTCAACTGCTTTGTACAAGGGATAAGGAAGATAAACTTTTGTGAAATGTTCATGTCCTTCAGACGTTTCACACGTACTAGTTACATAAACTGTGAAAATACTGTGAAATATAAAGGAAGGCAGAAGGACCCAGAATCACAGGAAGAGTTCAATTGCTGTGTTTAGTGAGCATTTTGACAGTAGACTTGCCAATTTCCTACCCTGAATGTTGGCATGGCATTGGTTTCATACATATCAATATGGAATCAATGCAACTGTCCTGCCTGTAGGAAGTAAACAGCACTATGAAAAGGATAGCAGTATTCTGGTATCACAAATGTAAATATAACAACTTTAACAATTTATTTTTCAGTAATGGCCTGAAGGTTTTTCCTAAAATTGAATACAGATCTATTTTCCCCATGCTCTCAAAGACATAATTTTTTTCAGATGTCAAATGGCTACATCAGGAGGGAGAACACCGTAATGCTTCTAGCCATCTTGGTCTGAGAGAGACAGAGTTATTGTGATTGCTACTTCCTTTTCTGTAGCAGCAAAGGTTACAAATCAACAGACTCTTCTGTTTATCCCACTTTTTGTACCCATTGCAACATAAATGTGTATAGTAGCATGCAATAATTGATTAAGGAGAATGCATAGCTGTTTTCATGTACACAGAGCACCTGAAAAAAAAGCTTTTTAAATGTTCTGCACTTTAAGTAAGGAAATACCAAGAGAAATGTTACTGTTCAATGCCATTATAAAAAACTACTGTGATGCATTTTTCTCAGAATTCAGTGATATGTATCCTTTCAGTTTGATTTCCTACATGGTCAACTCAAGAAGTATTCTCCCAACCTTTTCATTTCTGTTGGACTTTCCCTTCCCAGGCAGGGCTGAAAGAGAAGGAATGGATACAAACTAGATCTTCAAATAGCTATGCTGAGCAGGAAGTTCTGTATATATAGCTAACCCCTTTAGAAAATTATTTAAACTTTGCTTCTTCACAGAGAGAGTTTGCTCATTTATTTTCTGTTCCAGTCATCAGTTTTGTACTACAAAGGCCAGAGGTGTTACAAGACGGATTACAGCCCTCACCTGTTAGATGTAAAATAAGCCCAGAAATTCAACAAATAAAATTAGGTCTGCTGTATGTGATGCTTCAGACATGTTAACCAGAGTCTCAATCTTCCCCAGACAACGTGACATTACCATGTTTAATTTGTTAAGCGGGTTGAGCAGAGGATAGGCTGTGAGGAAAAGTTTTCCACTTATACACACACCCATAAGGTCAGAGTTAACCGAGACCCACCCCCATTACCACTCCACTGAGCCTGCACAACCTAGCCCAGGAGAAACACCTCAGCACTCACCGTGCCAGGCTCCAGACCACAGCTTAGGACCAAAGCCTAACTGGTCCTCTGCTTTGAGACAGTGCCAGACTCCTGGGTAGCAACATTTCCCCACCCACCTCCACTACTGGGTGGGGTTAGGCCAGATGCGAGCACAGACCACCAGCTAAATCTGTCCATGATGCTCTCACAGCACACCTTCCCAGAAATTTCAGGTTTTGCTCTCCTGTCACTTGCCAAGGCTTATCACACTCAGTGCTCCGTTGTACTGTCCTGTCCATTAGCTTATGCATTTAATGGTGAGTCACTATAAGCACAAAGGCTCAGTGTGGAGCAGAGGAAAACTGCACGCAGAGGACCCCTAGTAACTTCATCAGTGCAGCAGGATCACCCTGCCTCAGTTGCTTCTACAGTTGTGAAAGGCGAGGAACCAGCCCATTTTCTGGGAACGAAACCTTGTAAGAGCAATCAGCTAGAGAAATCACCTTATAGGCTGAAGGGCGTTACTGTCTACAGGAGCAAGGGGGTCTGTATAGGATGCTGGGGAAGAGCATTTCAGGATTACATAAAATGCACTGGTGGATGTTTTTAAGGGGAGTGTAGGAATGTGTAAGGCAGCACGGGATGTTTAGAGGTAAAACCAAAGGTGGGAAAAGGGAGAGACTGAGCCACATTGAGAAAGAACAAGCATGGGGGGAACCAGAGAAAAAACGAAGATAAAGGGCCAGCAAAGCATAAACAGGTTGCTGGTCCATACGCTTGTCTGGCTGAGCCCTGGACCTGATCACCACAGTCTGTCCTGCCTTCTTATTGAACTCTATTGCTATACTAACTATTTTTCCAAATGAGATGACGCTATTCTCTGGATACATGCATGTATGTGTGTGTGTCTCAGTGCCAGCAACTGCAAAGGGGACCATAGGTCGTAGAGGCCTGCAGGACTGTGCTGCCAGAAACTAGACAGAATGAAACATGTGCACAGTTCCTCAGGGAACTTCAATGTCATACATCAGTGTGTATGCAGATGATTGTAATTCATCAGCAAACCTCAGGCTAGTCTAGCCAGCAAGTAGGATGAGACATCTAGGAGTCAGGTACCAGACAAGACTGTAAGATCAAAGGCCAAATTCTGAGTGCCAGCTACTGGGGATGATCATAGGTCTGCACCAGCTATGAGAGACGTCTGTGCGCACAAGGACATCTGAGTGGCAACTGGAGTGGGGATGCAAACCTTGCAGACTTGTATGTTTGGGTACCAGCAACTGGGGAGAGCAGTGGATCTGGGACCAGTTACTGCTCAACAGATCTGGAAGGATCCACTTTTTTTTACTTTACTTTTTTTTTTTTTAAGCAACTTCTAACAATTTTTTATACTTAGTCACTCAAATCTTGACCAAAATAAGGTTGTGATATACCCTGCTTATCACTAAGAGCAAAAGCTGCTTAGGCTTCCCCTACCCCATCCCTCCTCACACATACACTTCATCATTTTGAACTGAGTAGTCATCTCTGCACTGGACAGCAATGTGTCACTTGGGAAAGTCTGATCTTGCACAAATAGTACCCAGGCAAGAAATTTCACATCTGTGGTATCACCCTGAGCTCCATTGCCAAATTTCACTGAGGAATTACAATCACCTCTTTGACAGAGAACTCAGAGTGACCTCTATGGCTCAAACACTGGCTGTGAAATTACCTACACCTATTTTAACAGCCAAGAAAAAAATTATCAGTTGAAAAATCACACATCAAAACTTGTTGTAAAGTTTCCTCCTGTTGCCTTGACACTATCACTGACTACAGCAAAACCACGTTCCTTTAAAGACTACCTACTGTCAGCAGAAGAATTTTTAGAACCCAAAAGTACTTTTACAGCACATTTTACTCTTTCAGAATTTATTAGATTGGACCGTATTGCTGGTGAACCCTCACTACTTCATTTAATAGGCAGGCATTTTGCACCATCTTGTGGCCAAGCAGAAGCATTTCAGTTCACAGTTCAGTTTTGCTCTCGACTTGTTAACCTTGTTTAATTTGTTGGTAACAAGTATTTTCTCCCAGTTATCTATACTGCAGTATAGATTTAAGAACGGGTAGCACAACATCATGTCTCCAAACAATGAGAGCAGAAGCTATGCTAATCTAAAATTAAGGCACAGTATACAAATTTAATATCACTCTTCTTTCATGCCATGCCAGTAAGTAACCACAGTAATCTAGAACTCCCTTCTTTTTATCAGTCTTTAAAGAGACTTCTCCCTCAGGGTGACAGTTAAGTTCAAAGTCACTCTTCAAAGAGATAAACTCAGCATTTTTTTTAATGGAACAACATTTGCACAGTGTATTCTTTTCAGCAGAAAGAAGCTAAGTATTAGAGTTTGTTGATGTCCTGGTTTTGGCTGGGACAGAGTTCATTTTATTCCTAGTAGCTGGTATAGTGCAGTGTTTCGGATTTAGTACGAGAATAATATTGATAACACACTGATGTTTTAGTTGTTGCTAAGTAGGGCTTACGCCAGGCAAGGACTTTTCAGCTTCCCATGCTCTGCCAGGTGCACAAGAAGCTGGAAGGGAGGACAACCAGGACAGCTGACCCAAACAGGCCAAAGGGCTGTTCCATACCATATGACGTCATGCCCAGTATATAAACTTGAGGGAGCTGGCCAGGGGGCAGTGATCACTGCTCAGGGATGGGCTGGGCATCGGTCAGCGGGTGGTGAGCAACTCCATTGTGCATCACTTGTTTTGTTTATTCTTTTATCATTATTATTTTCTCTTCCTCTGCTGTCCTATTAAGCTGTCTTTATATCAAACCATGGGTTTTACTTTTTTTTCTCTGATTCTCTCCCACATCACACTGGGGCAAGAGGGGGAGGGTGAGCAAGCAGCTGCGTGGTGCTCAGTTGCCAGCTGAGGTTAAACTACAACTGTTGGTGACAAACGTTGTGAATTTACCCTATCCTAGCTTTTCATATTGCCATGCTCCATAGGAGTGCAATGCTTACCTGGGCTCATGCATGTGGATTCTGTACAGAACCTATTACTTTCAGGAATTTGCATAGCTGTCCAAGAAATCTGAGTTTGAGGGTGATTTGGTACCACAACTTCAGCACATTATGCAGAGTGCGGTAAGACAGCAGCACAGGTTAGGAAAAGGGGTACTGGTCAAAGGAGTGGATGGCTAAGGATTAAGACAAATAGCACTGCAATACCAGTGAGTGGGACTTCAAGCATCAGCAGTAACTGGGGTTGGAGAGCAGCAGGAAGAGTTTTGTGACAGAAAAAAATATCTTAATGCTGGTCTAGAGGACAGTCTGACAACATGAGATACAGTCATGTTGATCCTTTCTTTACAGGGCTTTTAGTTGTCATTAAGAAACATTCACCTAAATCTCTGGAGTGAGGCTGGAGATCAGTACCTCTGCTACTCTGACATAAAGATGATGTACCTTCCCAAATTAAAATTTGCCTTTGCAGTTTCAAGTCTAAAAATATTTCTAGAAGTCCCAAGTCCTCATAAGCTTTCTGCAAATTTTTGTTCCAAGGGTAGTTTTCCACGACAAATGAGAACTAAAATAATTAACAGCAAGCAATTTAAAAAAAAAAAAAGAAGAAAAAAATCCATATGAAGTAGTGCTCCTCAGAAAAGGTATCCCAAATGACAGATGCTAATCCAATAGTTTAAAGCGCTATGAAAGGTCCATCAGTCCAATTACAGGTGAAGTCTGAGGACACCACAGGAACAGAAGACAGTGAACATGATGCCAAGTGCTAATGTATCTGTTCAGTGGCTCATGTAGCCTGTTCTTTCAGTGATTCCAAATGGTGAGGATAACCAAATTGTCCTAGAGGGGTAAATATCAGATGGCAATTGCATGCTTGTGATCAGACCAGTACCCAGGAGCAAAACATGCTAAAACAAGGCAAGCTTTTAAACTGCTAACCTTTCTAAAACAAAACAAGCAAATACTGCACTCATGACTGCAAAGCAGTAAAAAGCCTATAAATTCCTGAAAGAGTAGATACTTAACTGCAAATGTTCACATAGTGAAAAAAATAAGCACATTAGATTTTTTCAAAGCAAAAGATCATTTACTCACATTATACCCATGAACATATGATCTCTATAATGATATTAGCATGCTTGTTTTTAATATGTGTTTTATTACTACAGCAAATAATTTACTTTCAATCTTTCTGTTGGAGGGTATTTAAAATGCCAGTTCAGGGAACAGGAAAGAAATAGCTCAGGAACATGCTAATACCTTTTGAATGAGATGGGAAGAATGCCTACTTGGTTTTGCAGGACAGTGCTAACTCCTTTCAATTAAATATCTGTCATTTAGTTGGAAGCTCAGTATACAGCAATTATCTTGGTTTAATAGTATTCCATTGCAGACAGTAACACAGAAACAATAACAAAAATCTGAGAACTGCATAGTTAAAAATCTACACAGCACTCACAAGTAATGAAGCGTATCTATTGTAACAGAAATTTCCAGTTATTGGCAAACATAAGCCCTGCTTCTTCAGTTCTTCTGCATGCTTATTCCAGGATTTCTAGTGTTTAACTCAGAAGAAGCTGGTGACAAAATAACAAAGTGTTTTACATGCTAATGGAAGCATCTGAAGCTTCTACAGAGCTGAAATTTAGGAAAAGCCTCAGGACTTCCGATTCTGGTGACAGAATGAGGATATGTGCATCAGAAAAATGCAGGTTCAATCTACAGTTACAAATGCAATACTATTCAAAAGCTTCAGATAAAGATTTGACTTTTGCAATCTTCCCTGTACCTGAAGAAACTTCTCTAAATCCCTGCTACTTTTAGAAGGTACACACAGGAAGCAGGTCTTTAGAGACAGATAAGTATTTGCATAGTTTGGGAAAAAAAGACACAGTACAAACTATACCGTTTTAAGAAAGCGTGCATATTTTGATACACTTTTAATTTCTTCAGATGTATTGATTTCAGCTTTCTGGATTTCTATTGATATATCCATATTGCTGAAGGTATAAGTTTGCAGATTTTTTTTTTTTTTAAAGAACAAGGATGAAAGAAACAAACTGATGTTTCAATTGGTTAACAGATTTTTGACTAGAGTAAGACTTGCTATCCGCATTTTCCCTTTCCACATTTACATGTCCATGAAAACAACTAAGACAAGTCAGACTTAAAACAAAAAAGCTTTAATGTTGCATCATTAATAGAATGCAGAAAAAAGTAGTCATGTACAAGAAAACCACAAGTAATAAAGACAAACTATGAAGATCGAACAGTCAGAATATAAACAAAGAAACTGTCTTTTTCATTCTGAAAAGTCTTTTCCAAGGGCAAACAAATTCACCCATTTAAACTCAGATGATAATTAAAAACATAGTAATGATTACAAACAACCAAAGTTTAGCTCAGCAATGCAGTTTTCACTATTTCTTCACTGTTGCATCTCCCTGCCCACTGACTGACTTGTTGCTGTTCTGGCTGAAACAGAGTTTTCTGAAGTTTTGCAAACTTGCAGTTTTATTTATTTACACACAGGTTGCAAAAAAGTTGACCTAAATGCCCAAAGATTACACCTATTTAGTAAAAAGGGCTTGTGACATTTTACAGCTGTAAAAGCATAATATTGTGCTACTTACTGAGCCCTGGGCTTAATGATTAACATAAAACCTTAATTTTTCTCGTTTCACTTATTTCTTTGTACCCTTTTATTTCTGTCATCCAAACAGCTTTCCTTTTTTGTTTTTTGTTAAAGCTAGCACATAGCTGAACCTCTAAGCCAAGGTTCTGAGATGGCACCTTTGTGTGTAGCATACTATTTTTTAACCCACTGCATTAAAAGAAGAAAAGCCACAATTCCTACACCAATATGTCTTGCCTGACCAGTTTGGAGGGGTCTGAAATATTAAACTGTCGGGATGAAGACAGAGATACAAAAACCAGGGACACCTCAACCATTCTGTTCATCAAAGGAAGCAATCTGCTTTATAACTTTGATCAACATCTCTTAGTTTCTTTTACTTTTTTTTTAAAAACAATTTCTTCTTGATTTTGCTCAGTTACTTCTCACATCTTTCTCATCAGTGATGTAAGGTGACCTAGCTTTGTCACTTTTTGGTAACTGCAGTAATGGTTAAAGAACTTGGTCAGTTTTAATTCTGGTGTAATTCAACACAGCTATGTGAAAAGGCAGACAAAACTAACTCACTTTGGTTTATTTACTGCTTACGCCTGGAATATTACCTGTACAGTGTAAAAACAGTATACTTTCAAACTGCAATTCAGATCCTATAGATGCTGGTTTCCTGAAACTTTCCTACTTGCCATGGGCAAATGGGTTAAGTGTCTTCAGATACCCTCTAGTTAAAAAATGGTAAATCCTGCTTGCTTTCCTTATTTTGTGGTTGTATTCATTAATTGACAATAACAGTTTCCCCCTTTTAGTTTTTTTTTACCAGATCAAGTCATTACTTTATTTGCATATAAGCAAGACTTTACTCAGTCTACTGTAGCTAAGCGTCATAAATACATGCTTCAACAGTAGCTTTGAAACACCTTAGAGCCACAGAGCTCCCTTCCTGAAATCTAGCAGCACTAATCCTGTCGTATCTCTTTAAGACAAAGAATATTTCATGTATTTTGCAGCAGTAGAGAGTTTCTGAATTAGGCCTTAAAAAATCGTATCATTTCTCCAGACATCAAACTCCTGGGGCATTTATCATGGCTTCCTTAGCCAAAAAGTTTGTCTTCTCATTCTATTTAGAAGTTCACTGACAAAACATTGATCACTTAACAGAGACTCCTTTATGTAGACAGACCTGATATTTAGTGTATTTTGTAGTTTTTGAATTTTTAATTTTGCTTTTTTAAATAGCCAGCAGAGGGCAACGTCCAAAATAAGAAAATTAGTCCACGTTAGTCCACATTTGCACCTGTACTCGGCACTGGTGAGGCCGCACCTCCAGTACTGTGTTCAGTTTTGGGCCCCTCACTACAAGAAGGACATCGAGGTGCTGGAGCGTGTCCAAAGAAGGGCAATGAAGTTGGTGAAGGGTCTAGAGAACAAGTCTTATGAGGAGCGGCTGAGGGAGCTGGGGTTGTTTAGCCTGGAGAAGAGGAGGCTGAGGGGAGACCTTATTGCTCTCTACAACTACCTGAAAGGAGGTTGTAGTGAGGTAGAGGTCAGTCTCTTCTCCCTACTAACGAGTGATAGAACAAGAGGAAACGGCCTCAAGCTGCGCCAGGGGAGGTTTAGGTTAGATATTAGGAAAAACTTCTTCACCAAAAGGGTTACCAAGCACTGGAACAGGCTGCCCAGGGAAGTGGTTGAGTCTCCATCCCTGGAGGTATTTAAAGAATGGATAGATACGGTGCTTGAAGACATGGTATAGATGGACTTGGCAGGGATAGGTTAACGGTTGGACTCGATGATATTAAGGGTCTTTTCCAACCTTGATGATTCTATGATTCTATGATAAATGGGTGTACTGGTACCATTCACAGATCATACAGGCAACAAATCGCAAAGGGGGAAGGACAGAGTCACAAAACAGCTCCAAACAGAACCCCAGGAGAAATAGTGTCAGAGGGTATAAAATTGTATCGCACGAGAAAAACTGAAACATCACTTAACTTAGTATCGCTCCATTTTCTAGTATATTTGTATGATATACGATGAGATGTGATCAAAGAAAATTACTTCATTCAATAACTTCATAAGTTGTTCTGAATCAAAGACAGGATCAGAAACTGGGTCTCTCTTAAATCAAAAATACTGACCAGAATGTGAAATTTGGATTACTATCACTACCTTTCCCATCCATTTGTTCCTATTTAGTTAATCTAGATGAACTAACCAAACCAGCAACTAAGAGGTACTTTAATCTGCCCAACACTGGTGTATTGTCTTGAATTGTCTCACAGGTTTATTAAGTATGATCATTTCTCATGAAAAATCCCAGCATTGTTCAGTATTCTTAAATTAAGTTTTTAAGTGTTTTGTCTTTTACTCACTGACTGACTGATTCACCTCCAGTCTTGTCTCCTCCATCTGCCTCCTCGTCAGTATCAGAATCAGCTCCAATCTTGCCTAGATATACACAGTTTCAAACATGAAAATTTAGGCAGGTAATGTAATTAATGTTGTATAGTTAGGCTTACTCTTAATGTTAACTCTATTGCAATAATCAGCAGAAGTGGATTTTTTCCCAGTTAAAGTAGATGTTCAAAAATTGGACTTACTCAAAACCCAGAACCTCATTTCAGTTACACTGTATTACAAAAAAACCAGAATAGCTATTGCTAGTACAATACTATAGGCACTAAAAATAAAGCACAGGAGACAGGATTAATAGAAGGTACTTCGCGGCATCCAAGATTCAAAGAGTTCCACTTAATTGAGAAGAGAGTAATACGTTTACAAATATATTCTATAGCCCTTAAATATCAAGTGGAAGTTCAATAAGATACTGAAAAGCTGGAATATCACACCCTTAATCAAAGTACATGAACCGTGTGTCTCAGCAGAGCAGAGGGATCCACCAAGAATCCTTTAACTAAACCAAATACTCTAGTGCAATTGCTAATACAATTGACCTGGTATTGCAGGATGTCAGATTTCCCCTGCAGAGAACCAGGAGGCAACTTAATGTCAGTTTACCTGAAATAATGGATTTCAAACAATACTTCTACACTCCTAGCTTTGTTTTTTCCACCAAGTCAAAAGTTTTGTTCTTAGTTTGGGTACTAATGAAAAGAAGCTTATACTACTGTTTTCTGAATGTGTCCCTAATAGCTTCTAAATCAATGGTCAATTTCATCCAAGCTTAAAAGATCAAAAACCAGCATATATATACACATATATATATAAAAACACACTAATATATACTTTTTTTGTGTGTGTGTGTGTATATATAAGTAGCTAGAAACGGAGTGAAAGAGTGAAAGTCCAGTTTAGAGGCAGACTGTTCTTTGGTGTACAGCCATGCCTAGTTTCATTCATACCTTCAAGTATCTTCAACAGTTTTTTTTCAGATAACATCTCCAACTGCTCCAAGCAAAGCCTTTTGATTTCGTCCATGGAACAGTTCTAAGAAGACAGATAAGACAGACCACAAGCTACTGAAAATTTCTGATGACAGAATAATTATGAATGGTTAGTACTCCAACTATGCTGACTGAAGAGCTAACTTAGATTGCAAGTCCCTTCCCTATTGTGACCTGCATTGATGCAACTATTGAAGAACACCTGGTAGGTGTTTCAGTTTTGACAACTACTAGAAACAGCATGTGTGTCACTTTTTCTGAAAAATTAAGCAATACACACTATCAGTTACTTAACCTATGGCTTGGTGTTTTCACTGCAGCTGCAACACTGAGCAGTAGAAATACTGAGATGTATGTGTGAAGCACGGAACAACCACCATAGCCCTGATTACTCCTAATTCTCCATCACTCAGGAGCAAGTGGATTGCATAATTGAGTCTGCAAAGACCAGAGCCAGCTGTTGAATCCAAGTTCACAACTGAAGCAAACACTGCTATTGATAACACACCAACAGTTGTATATCATAATAAAGAAAACATAAGAAATATGTAAATTGTGATCCATTTCTCATGCTTGATACTACCACACATTGCCAAAGATTTTATGGGTATTCCAGTTACGTTTACATCTTTCATACTACTTGGTGTCCTCTTGGTGAAATAAAGTGATAATTTCACGCTTTCAAATGAACTACGATACCACGTACAAGTACCAAAATTAGAAAGTGCTGAGTATATTGTAACATTCATGACCCCAGTGTAGGTTTGTTTCTACACCATCAGGCAATTTCCTTTCAAACTCAGTAATGTCATTGCCTCCAGCCACACCAGACTTCTCCCAGAGATGAGAAATGGATGAGACTGTATGCAATTCATTACATGCTTAAAATGAAGAAGTCCTGCCTCACTTATATGAATAACATGACTCATAAAGATAAAAATTAAAGACAAAAATTTTAAAACTCTTAACAAACATCATACAAATGGCATTTCACCTGCAACCTCTTCTTCTGCACAGGCTGCTAGCCTAATTTATTATTACCAAGTCCTGCAGTTCACAAGACTCAAAAAGCATACGTTCTAAGCCAGTAAAACTCTAGTAATACTACCACTAAAGTCCACAGAAGTTACAGCTTCAGAAGCTGTTATCAAGAAGGCATTTTATTGCCTTATTTCAGACATTAATTTAATACCATACAAAGAAATTCAGCTGACATGAACAGAAATCAAACTTCTATTAACAAATCAGCATATTTATTAGTGAACAACACTACTGAATTTACTCCATGCAATTATGAAACTCTTTCTGCATTTAACTAGCCAGTACAGATGGTATGAAAATAAGCAGCCTGCAGTTCAGCAGTGGCTGAGCAGTGGAAAAAGGAGTAAGCTGGAATAACTACATGAAATCTTAAAAAAGTCTCACTTTCAGAGACTTGATATAAACTTTATTTAAGACATATACAGGCAGCTTTTAAGCTGGAAGTCTACTAGGCTTGAGAGATAAACGTGCTTTGTTACACAAACATTCAAGCTCATAAAAAGTATATAAATGTAAGTGTATTTCAGTACCTTTAAAATATCAGGCAGCATCTTCTGTAGCTTTTTCTCCCCTATGACACAGAAACACTGTTGAAGCATTTCTTTTTTGTCTGCAATGTAGAAACTGACTGGTTTGAGCGACACGCTGAGATCTAATCCTCCTTCTTCTATATCACTGGGCTGTTCAGCTTCTTCTACTTTTTCTCCAGATGGTACATTGCACTTGTCTTCCTAAAATCAAGGAAAAGAATTACAAATTTCACATTTTGTAGTGAGCTAAAAAAGGAAACTTACAGCTTCATTTGTGCTTGCAATAATTTTCCCTTCATAATTGCAAGGTACATCTTAAGGTAGACTTCTGAGCTTTGAAATAGTGTTTTAGTTTGCAAGGTAGCTGCATTACAGAAGCTACATTTTTGGTTACTGAAACCATTCTTATGCTAGGGGAAATTTTAAATGCTTCAAGAGGCAAAAAGTACTTTACATATTAACTGGAAAATATTATCTGCAAATACCTAGCTGTTGCTTATACATGAAGGCATGCTTTAAGGCAGAAGAAGTCCATCTCTCTGATTTGATGTACAATTAGATCACTAATCTCATAATTTACGGCTACCCTGCTAAGAAGGAAATTGGCATATAATTCACTGCATGGCACAGTCTTCTGAGAACAGAAGTGGGCTTCGTATCAGAAAATACATCTTCCATACATCAGTGGAAGACCTCTACAGTTAAAAAAAAAAAAAACTAGCTAGAAATACATTTTGACAGCCCCACAATTCAGTCAGGAGTGCACATTGTGCAAATTTTTGTACTCGTGCACCAACACCGCCTAGAACAGACTCACAACCCTGCAAGCACAAGCACCACGACTAGGGTCACCTCTGAGCCCGTGCCCCTCACCCCGTACGCCCGGGAAAGCCCAGACCGGTCTCCCCGGGACGTGCACAGGGAGCACCTGGGCACTGCCCGCCCTCGCCCTGGGTGCCTGTGCCCTGCGCCCCCCGCGCTCGCCGTCCGAGTTTTCTCCTCTATGCAGCTGCACGCCGACAAGTCCTGCCTGAACGCAATCGGCCCTCTGCTTGTCCCACAGGTCCGGCGAGGAGCCAGCCGCAGCCCTCCGGCCGAGAAGAGGGAGCAGCCGCCTGCCTCCCCACCCCTCCCGCAGCCAGCTCACGGCAGCGGCAAGGGCCAGGCCTCGCCCGCCGGGGCACCGCCGAAGGCAGGGGGGGCGGCGGTGAGAGGCGGGTGGCGCCCCAGAAGGCCCGGGCGGGCCTGAGCCCCGTCGCGCCGAGGCTGAGAGGGGAAAGCAGCGGCCAGAGCCGCGAAGCGACCGCCCGCCCCTCCTTCCCGCGCTACCTCCAGGGCACCGTGGCTGGACTCCGTGCTCCGCCGCTTCCTCTCGCTGCCAGCCGGCCCCGAGGCTCCTTCCGGACAGCAGGAACGCGAGCGGCGCCGCTTCTTCTCCTTCGCAGACCGCCTGCCCGGCATGGCCCCGCCGGGGCCCGCCGCTCCCCGCAACCCTCACATCCGCGCCGCCGCGCCGGGCAGGCCCGCGCCCAGGGCGAGGCGTGCTTCCGGCAGGCCCTGATAGGCCGCCTCGCGAGGCGACCGCGGCCTTTCCGGCGGGGAGCCGCGGCGGCAGGCCGGTAGCGGTGGGGCGGGTGGGCCCGGCCGCGGGGGAGCTCCGCCGCCCCCGGGCGGATAGCAGTCGGCCGCCGGACTCGCTTCCCCGGGAGTTTTGCCTGGCGCCCTTCCTGGCGGCTCTCTGCCGAGCCCCCGCACGCCTCGGGCTCCGGCCGGGGCCGCTGCTTCACGCCTGTGCCGCGGGCGCGGCTGTCGGCGGCAGCTGCCCCGCATCTCGGCTTTCCGCCCGCCCGGGTGGGAAGCGGTCTTGGGATGCTTTAATTTTGTTGCGTGTTTTTTGTCGAGTAGAGGGGTGGGAATAAAACTTTCCAAACGTGGGCAAGCCACCCATTTATACAATTATCTTTGGTCCTCAGTAATTACTACTTAATCTGACTGCTTTTCCCTGGCTTTCAACCTGTTTCAACAATGTGTGGCCCACCATTCTTCCCTTGGCAGCTCTTTGGAACCAAAAATCCTGTCCGAAGCCTTTTGCAAACCCAAGTAGATGACCTAAAATCCAAGCAAGCTACATTATCCAGGTAACGTTGTCTTTGTGCTCAGCAGCACCTGCAAAACATCTGAATACATTTGTAGGATATAATCGTTTAGGTTGGAAAAGACCTTTAAGATCATCAAGTCCAACCGTTAACCTATCACTGCCAAGTCCACCACTAAACCATGTCCCTAAGCACCACATCTAAACGTCTTTTAAATACCTCCAGGGATGGAGATTCAACCACTTCGCTGGGCAGCCTGTTCCAGTGCTTGATAACCCTTTTGGTGAAGAAATTTTTCCTGATTTCCAATTTAAACCTTCCCTGGTGCAACTTGAGGCCATTTCCTCACTTGGGAGGTAGTTCCTCTTTTCAGGTAGTTGTAGAGAGCAATAAGGTCTCCCCTCAGCCTCCTTTTCTTCAGACTAAACAACCCCAGTTCTCTCAGCTGCTCCTCATAAGACTTGTGCTCTAGGCCCGTCACCAGCCTTGTTGCTCTTCTTTGGACACACTTCAGCACTTCGATGTCTTTCACCAGTGCTGAGTACAGGGGGACGATCACTCCCCTAGTCCTGCTGGCCACGCCATGTCTGATGCAAGCCAGGATGCCATTGGCCCTCTTGGCCACCTGAGCACACTGCTGGCTCATGTTCAGGCGGCTGTCCACCAACACCCCCAGGTCCTTTTCTGCCAGGCAGCTCTCCAGCCACTCTTCCCCAAGCCTGCAGCGTTGCATGGCGTTGTTGTGACCCAAGTGCAGGACCCAGCACTGAGCCTTGTGGAATCGCATACAGTTGGCCTTAGCCCATCAATCCAGCCTGTCCAGGTCCCTCTGTAGGGCCTTCCTACCCTCCAGCACATCAACACTCCCACCCAACTTGGTGTCATCTGCAAACTTAGTGGGGGTGCACTCAATCCCCTCATCCAGATCGTTGATAAAGATATTAAACAGATCTGGTCCCAACACTGAGCCCTGGGGAGCACCGCTTGTGACTGGCTGCCACCTGGATTTAACTCCACCACAACTCTTTGGGCCCAGCCATCCATCTGTTTTTTTACTCAGCGAAGATGTTCTGCCTGGGGAAAAAAACAATGTTTAATGCTGATTTGCCTAGTCTGGTTCTAGTCTTTGCTATAGTCCATATAGTCTGCCCAGCAGAGGTACATTCGACTTAATTCTCTGTTGTTCTGGAGAGTCACATCTCAGACTTGCTTAAAAATTGTTAGAGCTGCTCTTCTGAGCCCCTGGTATGAAGCTTTAAGCAACAGGTTACACATCACAGTAATCACCTTAACTTGGTTCTCATGTAACCTTTTGTCCCCAGAAACTTGTTCTTACCGATGTGGTTGATGTATTGCTAAGTTCTACTGAGATATGCTCCACTAAAAATGGTTCAAGCATGGAAATAGCCATAATAAACAATCAAATATGCATATCCCAGTAAATGCTAATGTCAACAATAAATTTAGTTTTTCTGTGTTATTTCATGAGTATCACAGAAGCGTGACAATTTTTCATGGGATGCAAACAAGTGGGAATCATGGCAGAGAAGCCCACTGAAGGCAGATGACCACTCTGTGCAATTCAGTAAGAGAATGGTCAGCCTTCAGCCACCAGCCCCAAGATTGGCCATAGAGGGAAATGCCAGTTAAAGAGGATAGTTAACTTGACATAAAGACCGGGGTAGACAAATGTCCATCATGACACAGAAAGAATTTGTATTCAGAACCTCCTTTTCTGTGCAGAGATGTGCAACAATTTCCTTCTTTATTTAATGCACCAGAGTGTCCATTTGTTTTTCTTCCAGGTCTGTTTTTTCCCAGATTCAAACACATTGCTTCCAGTTTGATACATTCCATGTTGTGTTGGATCTTCAAACAGCATTGGTGCTACTGCCCCATTTAGGTCAAGGTCCACCAAATGCAAGTTGTACAAAGCTAGCGGTGATCAAAAGCATTGCGGCCAGATGATAAAAAGAAATAAACCAATACAGGTAATACAGTGCTTGACATTGTGTTTTCAAAAGGGTTGGAAGAATTTATTAAGTGTCATCTGTTCTTTGTTCAGTAAGCATGAGTCCTTGCAGAGTCAGATAATGTGCATTCACAGGGTCAGAGTTGATCCTGGTTAGTCTGTGTTGTTAGATTACCTGGATGGGTGGGAATAGATCTTAATATTTATCATCACAAAATGACAGCCTTAGTGTACTCTGAAGGTGTCAGAGGTAATGTAATTAGGAAATGTTGATGAGGGGTGTACAAGTTTGACATGAAAATGAGATCCCTTGAGCAACTATACGGAAAATAAAAGGTTAAGCAGTATATGCTTACGCATGCAAAAAGGACAAGTGTTAAAGATGAATTAGGAATAATCAAATACCTAATAACTGCCTGAGCTGTTATTTTTGTACAAAACCTGCACCTTTATTTGTGTGGACTATGTTTTCAATGAATGCAGCATCTATTCACACAGAGTACAGAAGCTAACTGGATGTGTTGATAAAACGATTTCTAACAATATTGGCATTTATGTGGTCACAGTCAGGCTTAAAATTTACTTTCAAAAAGGGGTAGCTCATACTTAACACTTCTTTTTTCCATGTGTTTGATACAGATCAACAGTGACTTGGTCCACATTTGCAAATTCATCTTTGCAATTGGAAAGTCTAGAAAAAAAAAAAATTCTTACCAAAATGGAAAGGTCAATCTCTATGGTCAATAAACATCAAAAATCCATTGGAAGAACAGGAAATCTGAAAATGCCCAGATACTTCTCTAGGTTTTCAACAGTCACGTATGGCATCTTGTTGCTGAACATTTAATATCAGTCTATTCACTACACATTTTGAAAAGGTGGGAAATGTCCACTGTTCCTAGACTTTGGATTTGTTGATAGTTTAAAGAGAGGGAGAATAAAAAAGGAAAGCGATCACAGCATACAGTAATGGATCAAATTCAGCTAAGACAGTTTAACTAAATATTTTTAAACAAAAAACTTCACACGATTGGAACCAGCAGGTTACAACATTTCCTAAAGCATTTACAGTTACGTCTTTTAGAACTGATCTATGGTACTACTCTTCTATAGTAGGTAACTTTAGCATATTACATTATAGAGAAGTGACTGCATTCAACAATTCATGAATGTATAGTTCAATATATAGTGCTTTTTAATGAAATAGGTTTGCAGACTGAAGTTAGTCTATTTCTGTCTGCAACCTGAACATGTCTTACTCAGCCATGTTTACTTACATGTCTTACTCGGACATCTCAGACAAGATTAGGCCCTGATGAGAGCAAGGTGCATCATAATAATAATCATTACAGAAATCTTGTGATTCATGTATCCCAGGCTATGTGACTATAGTCACCATTTGTCTTGGCACATACAGCAGTTGGTGCTGACCTAAGTCAGTTTTGATTCCTCATTCAGTTCCCTAGTAAGGCATTCTATATTGTATGCTGAGATCTGGCCTAAGTAGATCCCAGGTACTCCCACTTCCTAAAACCCAAGGCAGGCCTAACAACAAAGGTTCACTGTGAAGTGCTACGACATGCTGTTTGCTGTTCTTTCTAAGAGCTTCCATTGTAGCTTCGAAAAAGATGCAAACAGAATTATATCATCCACCGGGAAGCTTTGAATTCTTAGCAGAAGACACCATTTCTCATCAAGGGGCCCTTGAAATCTCACAAACATATTTTTACAGAAAAAAACATCCACAGCTTTGTAAGAGATGTGAATTTCTCCCTTTTTTGCACTCACTCTGTGTTGCTAGCTTGCGAGAATCGTCACTGAAAGCTACTGTACAAATGCATGAAAGCATAAGAATGCCAACATGTTTCTGTGTCAATTAAAAAACCCAAAACCCTCGTTGTAAGATCTTACAACAGACTGTAAGATCTTGCTCTGTGTTGTAACTTTTTTTTTCCCCCCGTTACCTCCTTTGCACGTTACCTCCATTGCCTATGCTGCCACCGCATGTCTCTGTGGAGACAGACACTCCAAGGACAATTCCTGTGGGGATGGGATCCAACGTCCTGCACTCCCTCTGTTCCCTCAGACAATGCTACCTCATGGAACGCTCAGGTATCACAGTACCCTGTAGCAGCAGCTGTCCTTCTATCCACATATTCCTGGCCTGCTTTGTATATCTTGCCTAACATGTAGCACTGACGTCCCCAGATGAAGGATTTTTTGCTATGCCCCATCACTTCCCTGCAAATTTAAGTGAATTTTGTAGTATCTCTTAATATACCATTTCTTGGAGTTGCCAGAGTATGTTTATTAATATAAACATTAATTTTTGGTCTGGGAAGTTCATGACAAGTTTCACATAAAGAGGTAATCTGTAACAGAGCAATCCCACAATAACAAAACCAAAATGTTAGATGAGTATAGATTTCTTAAAATAGCACATGTACAAACAGAGTTAAAGAGTACAACATTAAAAAGCTAAAGCTTCAAGAACAGTATAGTAGGCAACCAAAATTCAACAGACAGGCACATTATTTCACAGACATGTTTCCTAAAGGTAACTTCTTCGATGTTTTCCCAGGAAGGGGATGATCCATTGTTAAGCACTGTGAATACCGAATAATCACTTGGACTGCCTTATACATGAACCTGCAATGGACCAAATGAGAAAACCTGTGACTGAGGCCATGATCAAGACTGTTTGTGAGGATACATATCTGGAAATTCATCAGAAGTTTAACAGTACAAGTGTGCAACTAAGGATCTGAGACGCAAGGTTTGCTGGAGGTAATGCAGTAATTCAGACAGTTCAGGTAAACTGAGCAAAAAAAGTCAGAGCTCTTGGTCACAAGATCCTTCACACCTGGCACAGGTGAGGCAGACAGGTATCATGTGATGCCCATTTTTTTCATGTTTTCCATTCTATTAGTCTAATGAAAAATCTAACTTGAACATTGACCATCTTGACTTCATCTTAATTCTAGACCAACGTGTAACATCTGCAGGACTAGTAGGAAATAACATTCCCCTTTTGAGCTGAACATCTTGGATCTGCTGGAATAGCTGTAAAGTATTGTTTTCCCTTTTTACAGTTACCACAGTTATTATCTTAAAGCTACTTCGTAAAACTTGACTTTACATTTGTACAGTTCAGAATAGAATATTTCAGTTGTAAGGACCTACAATGATATCTAGTCAACTGCCTGACCACTTCAGGGCTTAGCAAAAGTTAAAGCAAATTGTTAACAGCATTGTCCAAATGGCCTCTTAAACACTGACAGGTTGGGGCATCGACCACCTCTAGGAAGCCTCTTCCAGTTTCTGCTGCTCAATCTGTTCTCTGCACCTAAATTTCTCTCCCACTCTTCAGGATACCTTTTTTTTTTTTTAAATCATCTAATATTTTACAACATACTTTACAGTAAGATACTTGCTATCAACTGGTGGAGTATTCCTGTCATTAAAAGTCATGTAAAAGCTTTTATAGAAGTTCAAGCCATTTTACAAGCTACAACATACTCACTTACCAGTGAAGCATGACATCTATATGTCAGTTAAAGATTCTACCCCTCAAAAAGTCACACAGTTCTAGGTTAAAAACATAAGGAGCCATAAAACAGCTAGGTTTCTAAAAGGAAATAGAAAAAAGCTGACGGAAAATTAGGTACATGCCATTTCCTTACCAGGATATTTGACCAGGATTACCATTAACCAATAGGCTTGTGAGAAACCCCATTGACCTTAACAGTTCTCAGGGCACCTTCTCTGCTGACAAAAAGCACAGTCAAGAAACACTCACTGTGCCGTTGGGGTGGGTGTTGGAGTTGACAGTTACTGAATCACTGCCATTTCCTAAGTTTCCACCTAGGTGACCTTTAAGTACTGAGATGGTTTGACTTCTTGGTGATCTGTTCTGATCTGAGCTACATCAGAAGGACTTCCTCTGAAGATCCTGCGCGCTAGACTTCAGAAAAGCAGTCAAATGACAAACAGTGTAAAAAGTTTTATTTGCTCTGTGTCTTGCAACAAATCAAGTGTAATTAATCCACAGTATTTTCTCATAGTCTGTCACAAAATATGAACAAAAGCGTCTTTTTTTTTTTTCTGCATACACTGTCTCTCCCAAGTGCTAAGAAAAACAAACAATTATAGCAGATTAAGAACAAACCTACAGCATTCCTTTACTTTAGCCGGTTCTGATACAGAGGCATACTTTTTTATTTGAGAGTCAACTCCAAGAGACTTAGCTAATTGCACAGCATTTGTATCATCACTGATTAGCGTCCCAAGAGCCACAAGCAGTCTAAAAATGGCTTCACAATCTTGAACAACTTCCATAACTGTGCTGATTACTGATAAACATTGAGCTTTGCCCTCAATGTTGTTGACTTTATGTAAGCATACAGCATAGTTCAACGTCAGTGTGGCAAGCGCAATGTGGATGTTCTTATTATTGCCTGATTTTGTTTCTATTGCTTGTGTCATTATTTCATCTCTCCGTTCCATCATGAGCTTCTGGCCTGCCTGGCTGACAAAACAATTGGAAAGAGCTCTAAGTGCCAACAGCTGGTTTGCTTGCTTTCCTTTAGGGTTCAGAAATTTAAGGAGAAGGACGATAAATTGTACGTGATCCTTTTCACTGCAGAAGTTGTCATTCACAGTGGGATGCCTGAGAGACAATCTAAGAATGTCTAGGGCTGGAAAGACAATATCTAAGAAACAAAACAAAAAATATTTTAGTGTTAATATTGCATTATGTGCAAATGTGCTGGTGAGTTTCTTCCAGATACGGACATTCCTGAACCCCTAGCTTTGGAAACAGTAACAGTTTCATGCAGGAAGAGATTTAGGTAAAGCACAAGTTGCTTGAAATTCATAAAGACAAGTATTGACAAACCCATTCTAGTAACACTTCAATTAATCACGAAAAACATGCTCCTTCGTTTAGGATAAACACAGTGCTTTGCAAAAAATCTTAAAATCTTTCCTAAAAGCTCTAATTGCTAACACTGAAGCCAAGCACAAAGTGTAACTAATCCAAAAAAGGCCTCTGAAAGCTTCCCAGTGACTGAACACCCCTACACAGGCAGCATCTCCCTTTGTCCTCATTACATACCTTACAGTTTAGTATAGCTACAAAACTGCTTACAGAAAGAAAAATGAGAAAAAAATTTTAGACTACCTTCAACTCTCAGACATAATTTGCAAAGAAAAAAAAAAAGCTGTCCTCAACTGATCAGCTGGAAATCATTGTAAGGAAACTGAACTCAAGAGTTTGTTCAGTAGTTCCCCCCTACTTTACCAAATGTCAAATGTATCTGTCTCCTTGGGTCTACTATCAGTACCTCACGCTTATAACTAAATCAAAGCTAAACCGGCTTAGCTACTTATTGAGCAGTTTTTCCTGCAGATACACAGAATCTTGAGAATTAACACTTTGTACAATACAGAGTCTGAAAGGTATGAAGACACTAGCCATCACCAGCTCCCAGCTGTGCAAAGCATAGTTTGATTAAGTGATGTTATATAACAAGTATGAATTTTTAATACCAAAATATTCTTCCTGTTAATAAATCTTTAACTGCAACTTCAAGAAAGCAGTTCATTTTAACTGCACATTTAGATATCGGTATATGCAATGTATCCATTTTTCCAGAATGTACAGTAACAACCAAACCAGCCTTTCCAATCCATCAGTGCTGACAATGATACATTATCAAATGAAATTGTATCACCTCCACTTGCATTCATTCAGAATGTTATTTCACTAACGCAGTTCTAACCACGCAACCTAGCTTCAGTAACTTCTACCATATTACACAGGAGCTACTTTTGAGATTTTTTTTAATAATTTAGCTCCATAATTTCATCTCTCATTTGATAACAACTTAGGACTTCAACCTCACACTTCTTTGCTCTATTTCCAAACAAGCCTCAAAGCTCTTGAGGATGCTTCTGCTAATGAAATAACCATGACTGATGTTTATATCAAGTTTCTCCTCTATTGTTGTGCCAACAACAAAACCTGACAACCGATTCCCAATTTTGCAATTCAGGCCACTGCCCCTGCCACTGATGAGTGCTATTAGCATCTGTTTATCATATTCTGATTTCTACTTGGGTTATAAACTCTTTGGGACAGACTGTGTAACAGCCAGCATAACAAGACTTCTGGCTCATGGTGAAGTATTGGTGAGATAATGGTACAAAAAATAATTGCGTCTACCTTCTGGCCAGTTAACTGCTCTCCATAAAGTCTGGAGTTGCTGTGCTGTAGGTGTTTCTGCAGAGGTGTTGCATGTTGCAGACAATAACTTTTCTAGGATTATCAAGTCATCTTCTGTAAGCTTATGTTCTTCAGTTGCACTGCCATTAAGTTCCTTTAATTTGCCTGTAAGACCAACAGAAGAGGCATGGCTTTCCAACATCAGAACTTCACAAATCCAGATCTTGAATGAAATACTACAAAAACACTTTACAAACAAGTTACAACTATTGTAATTGTTTTAGGAGGTTTCAAATTTTTAAACATTAATTTTCCTAGTTTCATCATCTTTCTAATTTTAAGTTTCTAATCATCACAATGATTGCTACTATTAAGTCTCCCTCTAATACTGCAACACAGTGATTCAGAATTCACATCTTAGCCTACATGCAAACAAAAATGCAGGAAAGGATCACAAGACCATTAGTTTTCATAACTGAAACATGATTCCTTTTTTGGTCTTTTCTATTACTAGGTAGTAAAAACAATAAAGAAACTGTATGTTCTTAGTGTGATCACAGTTTTTGTATTTTTATTATTTAAGTGTTATAAGGAAAATATGATTGCACCACGTCCTATATTAAAATTTCAATATGACTGAAAAATCAAAGTATTGGAAAAATTATTTTCATGTACAGCATTTTGCTTAAAATGGATCTAGCATTAAGCACCTGTCAATCATAGTTCTTCCAGAATTGATGAGGGCCACGTCAATAAGCACACAAGCAGGCAGCATTGCATCAGTACACCCTTATGAGTTTTACAGTATGCACAAAAATCAACTGTGGGCCTCTTATGAAAAAAAACATACAGCTATTAAATCTATCGCAGTCCAGTCATAATATTTGCAAGTGTATTTAACCATGCACTGTTACAAAACTGCAGGAAACTCAGTAAACCTAGTTATCAGATTCTAAGCTTCAAAAACCAAACAAGCCACTAAAACTGTGGCTAGTACAGTTATCCTTCAAGAATACTGGACAAAAATAAACTGACGAAGTATGTTTTTAAGACTAAGTAAAAGTCTCTACTTTGCTGTAACATAGCAGAATGAAAGTCAGCCAGTCTTGCTGTTCTCTCTCTCAGTAAGTTCTGGACAAAATTTTACCGTAAAATCTGTGCAAAACTAAGAGGAGGCTAAATCTATTCACTAGTGACAACCTCCAGAAAAAAAATTTCTAGTTTGTGAATCCTTTATCTTCTCCCTGAACAAATAGCAGAGCGCAAGAAAATTCAGGGAAACAGGATGAGGCTGACTGAAGATTCTGACTGATATTTTTAAACAGCAAATGAAACCTGAACAATATGTAGAAGAGCAATACTGCAGACAGAAGGCCCCAGAGAGATCTTGACAGGCTTGAGAAGTGGAACCATGCAAACTTCATGAAGTTCAAGAAGGCCAAGTGCAAGGGGTCCTGCCCCTGGGTCGAGGCAATCCCCAGTATTGGTACAGACTGGGTGATGAAGGGATTGAGAGCAGCCCTGCAGAGGACTTGGGAATACTGGTGGATTAAAAACTGGACACGAGCCGGTAATATGCGCTTGCAACCCAGAAAGCTGACTGTATCCTGGGCTGCATGAAAAACAAGTGTGGCCAGCAGGTCGAGGGAGGTAATTGTTCACTCTCATGAGACCCCACCGGGAGTACTGTATCCAGCTCTGGGGTCCCCAGCACAAGAAATAAATGGACCTGTTGGAATGGGTCCACAGGAGGGCCACAAAAATGATCAGAGACTAGAAAACCTCTCCTATGAGGAAAGGCTGAGAGAGCTGGGGTTATTCAGCCCGGAGAAGAGACGCCTCCGGGGAGACCTTATTGAGGCTTTTCAATATGTAAAGGGGGCTCGTAAGAAAGATGGAGGGAGATTTTTTACCAGGGCCTGTATTGACAGAACAAGGGGCATTGGTTTTAAACCAAAAGAGACACTGGAATAGGTTGCTCAGAGAAGTTGTGGATGTCCCATCCCTGGAAGTGTTTGAGGTCAGGTTGGATGGGGCTTTCACCAAGATCTCCCTGCCCATGGCAGGGGGTTTGGATGAGATGACCTTCAAAAGGTCCCTTCCAACCCAAACCATTCTGTGATTCCATGACTATAAGGCCTCTTCTCTTCAAGAAGCTGAATAAATGTGAAGGTATGCTTTTTCTGAAAAGTAGAATCTCTCATTTTAAGTTTTCTTGTCAGAAGACTACAATATTTTTAAGCTCTGTATAAAAAGGGGAGGGAAGGAAGTGAGAGAATTTTATTTTTGAGATCTTCAAGGCAGGTACATTGTGAATATAAACTAGTTTTACAAAACCCATAAATGTACTAAGGCATTCTACGAAAACATACTGAAATAAATCAGTGACAAATAGGGTAGAGATTCTTTGGAACGTTTACAGAAAAATATAGAAGAGAGTAGAAAACATGGGAAAAGAAAGGCAATAACAAGCCAATAATAACATTTACCAAAAATGGGTATAATTACTAAATATTGTACACTGTTTTCTTTTTCTGTTATGCAGAGACTTCTGCTCAAATATAGAAGTGACTATTACAACCCACGACATTGCAGAGTGCCTTACTTTAAAACTTCATAGATTATACTGTATGGCTATCTGATGAACTAAAACTTTCATGAGCAAAATCAGAAAGGGATTGCACATGAGCTACATACCCAGCAGCTAGGTGAAAAAAAGTACGGTATTCAAATGTACCAGCTTGATTAAAAAGATGCTGAACAACAGTAGACACAAGCCAAGGGGAAAAAAAATGGATATCCCATATTAGATAAGAGTTCTTGTGAAATTTACTCATACTCATAAGCCTTCAAATACATGCATCATTAAAGTGATGAATGCAATTTTAAAAGGTCAAAACCAAGAAATAGTAGGGAAGCTATGGACAATCACTTAGCTTTTTGAAAAGATCAAAAGTGAAGTTACTTCAGACAGATGAAAAATAAAACCATCCTTGAAATTAAAACACTGACCCAGTATCTGTGTAGGATTGGCCTGGTCAAAGGTGACAGCATCCTTCTTCGGAAAATAAATATTTTCAACTTTTGCTGCAGCTGATTGGTAGGCACCCATTCCTACACAAAAGAAATATGAGAAGTTCAACAATGTACCAAAGTGTCTGACACAGAACAATATTCTATTAGTAAGTCCCTCCTGCTGGACATTACTCAGAAAAATATCTTAAAAAAAAAATTGAATAATTATGCAAATAGCTTCATTCCTTATGTTATTTTTATATTCAAGGGTTAAAGCTTAAAAGTAATACCTTCACAAACTGTTCTCCCCAATGTAAAATGCACTATACAACTGTAAATTATCAACTGTGATTTCTGAATTACATGACCTAAATAGATAGTCATTCATAGGAACGTTAAGACATGAAAATGGCAAGGGTCATTTTAGAACAAAGATGCCTTCTGCCCCTGCAATCTTATCTTTTGATTATTTTCATAATGAATATGCAAAGTTTTTATATATTGGAAGATTTGCAGATATGAACAAGTTAAGTCACATGCAATAGTAGCCTGAAATCTCTTTAGAAAGAGTAATGAAAAGCTTTAATCTATGATCTATAATGATTTCCTAGAATTATAGGTGAATTAGTGGCTGATACTCTAATTTCCATTAAGTACCTCTACCAGTTTCTTTGATCAACAACACAACTACTAGTAAAACAAAAATCCTCTGAAAAACAGATTACTATCGTATATCTTAAAGTTTCTGTGCATGATTCCTGTGTGTAAAGGAAGGCTCTGTTATCCCTATTTTCTGAATAATTTCCAGAGTATAAGCAGCTTCAATCAGCTCATTATTTTTAATCAAGTGTAAATTTGCATCAATATAGAATCCTTGTCAAAGGAAAAACTGAAGCAAAAGATCAGCAATGCTTTTTGTTGGCAGGCATCATGTCTTACCTGTATATGGATCAACCCCACCCACTGCATTTGATGCTGAACCAGGAACATAGCGACCAGCACCTGATTGGAGACATTAGGCTTTTTAAACACTAATGTATACCTGTATTTAGTTACTAACTTTCAAACATCACTATTAAAGGTGTTATTTTGCACTAAAGGAATTAAGAAGTCTTCAACACTTCGTGAAATTTAAGGATTAAATCTATGCAGATGCATGAGGGTGGTGCTGGTGGTGATGATGGCATTGGCAAGCTAAGTGACCCACAGCTGGGAGACATTCTGGCATGGTCTCCGGCACCCACTGGCGCAAAGGCCCTCAGCACAGCAGATACCTTATCCATGACAAGCTCCAGGGGGAGGACAACGCTGCCCGCGCCTGGTCTCTCTCTGTGCCTGGGGGCAGCAGTGGCCTCTCCTATGGGAAGTGGACTCTGTCACACTGAGGCCTCAGATGAAGGAACTGCAGTGTCTTGGCATCTGCAGATACCACAGCCAGAGCCACCAAAGCAAGGGAGGAGACATAGCTGGAGACAGCAGAATAGGAACTGAGAAAGACTCTCAAGATAGGGAAGGCTGAAGGCTGTGGCTTTTGGCAACAGCAAAGGCTTCTGCTCCACCTGGAGATCTGCAACTGTGGAACAGGAACAGTGCCCTGGCAGTGGTGAGGACAAACACCCAACAGGAGATGCATCAGAGCCAGCTGAGACTGCACCTCGGGCCTGCAAAAAGGCGAAAGGCAAGCAGCAGTAATGGGAGGCTTCCTCCTGCAAGGTATGGAGGCACCCATCTACTGACATGACACAGTATCTTGGGAGGTTTGTGTCTGCTGGAGGCCAGGATGCTGCAGAGAAACTGCCACAGCTTGCCTGGCCTTCAGACTACTACCCTGTTACTCTTCCATATTGGCATCAGTGATACTGCCAAGGAAGTCCTGGAGAGTATCAAGAGTGATTAGAGGCCTCTGGCAGCAAGGGTGAAGGGCCCAGGTGGTGTTTCTTTGATGCTGCCAGCAAAGCAAACACACTTGAGTAGAAACAGACTCATCAAGTGGGTCAGCAACTCACTGCATGGCTGGTTTTGCAAGCAGGACTTTGGCATCTATTGACTACAGGACCCTCTCTGAGGAGCAAGAGCTACCGATCAAGGATGGGATAAGACTGACAAATCAGGGCTGGAATGTCTTTGCAAACAGGCTTGCTAAACTAGAGAGGAGGACTTTAAACTAGCTATACCAGGGAGGGTTAGAATCTGAAATTTAGGGCAGAAGGCACCAACAAAAGTCATGTAATAAGAAAAAAGGAATAATAAGGAAAAAAGAAAACTATTTCAATGAATATACCCATTCCCATGTTGGCCATGCCTATGAGAGTTTGACAAAACATGAGGTTAAGACCTACTCCTCTGCTGTAGAGGACAGTGACAAGAGGCAGACCAGAGAGCAGAGGGCTCTTCTCTACTGAACAGATCTGGACATGCTTTGACAGTGGCAGAGTCCACTTTAGCAGTCTGTCCCACACTACTGCCCCAAATGCAGAACTGCAAAAAACAGTGTTCTGGAGCCAAACACTGAATGCAACTGAACACAATAAAATACACATCTTAAATGCTAGCAAGACAGATTATAAATTTCACATTACCAGTAAATGGATCTGCCGCAGGTATTGTACTTGATCCAGAGGAAGAGCCTGGAACATAACGTCCAGCACCTAGTAAAACCATAAGAAAAGCAATGACTACTGTACACAGCTTGATGTTTTTAAATTTCAATGCTTTTCAGACAGAAGCAGCTCAAAAATAAAGCCAAATATCAAATACGTCTTATTGTTTCTTGTGGCATTGTAAGAAATCTGATCCTATCCACACAGAAGTCTCCTGATGCTGAACAAATTCTTCCTAATTATTTGAGGGTCAGAAATTTGTTTTCTGAGCATATGCATTACACATTTGGACACAGCCAGATCAAAAGTATGTGCGTAAGTTCAGATGACTGCGGCTCTGAGTTACATCTGAACCTGATTAACAGCCTGTATTCTCGCTTCTAGTTCATTGCAAGAAAAAGATTTAGCTCAATTATTTTGATGACATTTTACTCCTAACTTGACCTTTGTGAAATCAGTTGAAATAAGACTGGTTTATTTTGTAAATGTGATAAGCAAGACGTCATTGATTAACACGGTTCAGCTTATGAATAATTAACTTGTTCTAGTTCCATTTCCTGCCTGAAAAAGGGTCATTTATGTATTTCACCTAGTTTCAGTTCATTCTCTAGCTAAATTTTTGTATTTTATTAATTGTATTAACAGCACCTGGCCACTTCTTGGACTAATATGAAAAGCAGAGTTTTCTTCCACTGGAAAAAAAGACTAGACTGAAAAATACATCTGGCTTGATTAAAATTTTGTTGAAGATTTGTTCTGACAAATACTTCACAAGTTTGTCGAGTTTTCATATTTTTCTTGTCAGATGTATCTGTGCCTTGCCCTCTTCATTTGAGGACATGAAAGTCCTGTACAAGAAGTGCAGGAGCTATGACACTGAAGTCTGCCTGAGCAGACAGTGAGGTGGATTGAAAAGGAGCTGCACAGCCAGGCCCAGAGGGTGGTGATCAGTGGCACAATATCTAGTTGGAGGCCAGTCACTGGTGGTGTACCCCAGGGGTCAGTACTGTATCCAGTCCTGTTCAACATCTTCATTAATGATCTGGAAGATGGGTCAGAGTGCACCGCCAGCGAGTTTGCTGATGACGCAAAACTGGGAGGAGTGACTGATGTCATCATTTAAGTTTAAAATTTTTACCTGTAAATGGATCTGAAAATTGAGCACTTGTACTCAACAGTGTTTGCCCCTTAGTGTTGTCCATAATAAACTTGGCCACCTGATCCAGAAACATAGGATTCAGATCATTCTTTTGCAGGAAGTTGTATGCAGTCAGCCAAGGATCATCAGTGATGTTATACGGCAGTTTGAAGGAAGGCCCACTTTCATTTACATCAATAGTGAAAACATAGTCATACTCCTTTAAGCAGAATAAAAATAAAAACAATTAGAAGTTTGTCAGCACTTTTTACATAAAGATGTATCAAATGCAGACTAATAATGGCCCAGGGCTAAGCCTAAAAACTTGAATACTGCTACTTGCAGATTGTATCAATAACACTCTCCTACACAGGCTGCAAGTAAAAAATACTTAAGGCATGTCCTGTGCCAGAATTCTCTGTCTCAAGAAGAGCGGGCTAGAACAACACATATCATGATAATGTGTGCGCAGATATATTACAAAATAACAGACACATCAGGTAACTCTCATGGACAGCTCTGGCTGCCTGCAAAGCTATAGGGCAGTCAGATGCCTCAAAAAACTTGTCTTAAAAGCACACTTCTAATACTAGAAAACAACAAATTCCTAAGGTTTCTGTAAACCATGCGAGAGAGAAAATTAGTATGTCAAAGGCATTTCTTCTGTGGTGGCACTAGACACAGACTTTTCTATGTGTATTTCAGTAAAGGAAACATTTTTCAGCTTATCTGTCTTTAGGTTCAAAAGTTACTACAGAAAAGGGGTACAGAAAGTCTGGTACCTAATATTTTAGGTAAGCCTTGCATTATATATTGTACAGTTCACCTCCTTTGGAAAGGAGGTTAAAACTAACTTTTCAAGGTATTAGCAATAAATACTAGAGAACTTGATCACTTCTCTACTAATAGTTTACAATTCTCCAAAATAATTTGTCTCCATTGGCTTACTCATTTTACAAAATGTGTTTCAAAAATCATAAAGCAAGTAGTACTTACTTATACTTCTACCTCGGAGTTTTAATAGATCAAAGACAACAAAGAAGTACCAACAAATATCTACTTTCTAAATTATATTTTATCTAAGCAAAGACTGGAATAAATTTTTAATGGAAAATTAAGCATTTTACTTAGGAACGAATAAAACTAATTAAAGTTTGCATATACCTTTCCTTCAAATAAAACCTTTCCAGATGTTTGTTGCGTGGCTCCAGAAGAACCAACAACATCACCAATCTTTATCCATCTTCCTTCACTGACACTCCACTGATATGCTTCTACTTTCCCATTATCTTTAATAAGCCGTGTCTGTCCATCTCTTGTTCCTGTAGACAGGAGTGTTTAAGAGTTTGAACAAATTCAAGAATACAATTTACTTTAGGAGAGAAAGAAGTCTTCAAATAGCGCTCAATTTAAAGATGAAAACATAGTTCACCCACATTTAAACTCACAGCACAGAAAGTAACTAGATACTACATGTTGCAACAAGAATAGCAGAAATCTTGACAACAGCATTCTACTATTAGAGTAATGGTATCTGTCACTGGACTAAGTTGCAAAAGCAATCCTTAAGTATTTCAAAAGTTTACCATTTTCCCAGGGAGATGGCAATCAAGGGTGATATTCTCCCATGGTCTAACAAGATGGGAAGCTTCATACGACTGTAAGATTTATGCCACTTGCTGATCAGAGCCAAGGGCTGAGGTCACTGGTTACTTCACCTTGGGAAAAAGTATTTGTCTATTTATGAGTAATTTGTCTATTTATGAGTAATTTGTCTATTTATGAGTAATTTGTCTATTTATGAGTAATTTGTCTATTTATGAGTAATTTGTCTATTTATGAGTAATTTGTCTATTTATGAGTAATTTGTCTATTTATGAGTAAATTTAACGGTTGGATTCAATGACCTTAAGGGTCTTTTCCAACCTTAATGATTCTATGATTCTATGATTAACTACCACTGTTTCCACTGTATTCTCAGTAATCTCCCGAGTACCTGGAAAGTGTAAACTGAGTCAAGACAAACTATTTTTCAAGCGGAAAGCTAAAGCAGAAAATTTGCATCTACTTTTCTTTTAGGAAGAAAACTCCACATTCAGTAGTCCTTTTGCACACTACGTAACTGTCTCGTATACTATTGGCACAGCTGGCATAACAGATCCAAAACATCCTGAACATGCTGCAGCATCCTGAATTCCACCTTCTTCTAAATTATCTCATAACAAATATTTTTTACCATTTTAGTCTACAAAAACACTTATATATTTAAACTAGAGTCTTGCCTCCAAAAGAATCAATGAAAGGATAGTAGAGGAAAATTAAGCTGTTTTCTTCAGCAACTCTATTGTAAGTGATCAAAGCCTTAATTTTAGAAACTATGGAGAGTTTCAGTATCTCAAACCAAGATTTGGAGGCATCTCTAACATCACAAAAGTACAATAACTTACCAGGATCCTTAAGATGTTCTCTTCCAGGAAGGTCATCAGCATTAATATCTCCTAAATCACCAGTTTTAGGGTCAATGGATGCTTGAGAAAGCTCATTTTCAAAAGCCTGAATCTCCTCGGCACTTGCTGTACGTTCCAAAGACTCTGTAAACACTCTTATAATTCCATCACTGAATGGAGAGAAAACATTCAAACAGAAATACTATTTTGAATGTCAAAATGATTACATACATTCTAATGGTGATTTCTATGTCATGAGAAACCATCGTTATTTCTAACAACCCCTCCCAATTATTTTTATGAAAGGAATTCGCTCTGATGCTAAAAACACCCAGAGAAGGATTTCAGCAGGTAATCCTATCTGTAGTATAATTTTAAAATCAAGGTAGGATACCGTGGCAATTAAACACGGACTCCACATATGAGTTTAGGCGAAGGCAAGCGAAGACAAGCGAAAATGACGACGACACTTTATTTTTACAATCTATCCCTTTTATAATATGATCTAGCGTTCACGAGCAAGCAAAACCCATTTCACTGGCTACTGTCTTGCATCCACGTGTCTCTTCAGCGTTACTTATTGGTTCTTCAAGCTGGTGCATGTGAATTCCTCTTTCAGGGATGTATCCAATCTCATCCTTATTTTTCTGCCTCTAAGTTTCACAAACTTGTTTGTAACAAGCCTCAAGGCCACAGCTGCATTCCTGTGAACCTGTTTGTAACAAGCCCAAAGGGCACAGCTGCATCTCGTCAAAGCAAAACACTATCTCATTTATTCCCACAGGATATGCCTATCAAAAGGGTTCTTTATACAGTACTTGTAAGTCCATTTTCAGTCTATTCATGGTTTACATTCTCAAAGAACTCACTCTACCTTTGTGATCCACATAACAAATGAATGACTTTTTGGATGAAGTATACTTCACGTGTTTAAATCCCCATAGACACTTTGATGGCTGTATTTTTAAATATAGATGAAACTGATATCTAAAGTGATGCTTGCAATTTCATCAAGGGTTTGCAGATTTAGATCTAAAAATACACTGAGAGTAAAACCTGGATACCTTGCACCAACTACGATGTCACCATTGTCTAACACACAGCAGCACCATACAGACTGAGCTGGGAGTCTGATTGTTTGAGCACATTCCCCTTGTTTCCAGATTCTAAGAGATCTATCCTCTCCAGTAGTTACAAAATCTGAAAAGAAAAAAAATATAAAAACTTTTAAAGCATATTTTTAGTGTACTGTGATACTAGATGCTATTCTGCAACTGGGTATCTAAAAATTAGAACAGTAAAAGAACCTTTCTACAATTTAATACTTCTCTCAATTGCAAGAAGAGAGCTAAAAGAAAGGCACCACATAGTTGTCTTCTCAAAAAAAAATGCAGTGCATAAATTACAGACTAAGCAGCCAGACAGGGAATGAAATTATGCTCAAGACAAACAAAAGATTCTTTCCTCCTTCCAAGAGTTTAAACAAAGAACTTTGAACAATTTTGTAACTATCACTGTTTTATCTTACACTATACTTGCATAGTTTCACATTTGTTTTAAATTCAGATTTTTTGCAAGGTAGGTCTGCTTTTTCAGGAAACATGTATAAAGCACTCAAAAGTCTACAAACTCCTCCATGAGGAATTTTAAGGCATAACAGGTTTATGACAGCCACTAGTATACATGCACTTTACCTGCTGAACAAATGCACAAGTGTCCCATAATCCACACAAAGGTCACTGACTTGGAGTTTCTACTGCAACTGTCTGCAACAGTTAGTTCTGAACCTCTGAACCTCTAGCTCTGAAAACAAATGCAATTAAGCCCTGCACATAAAATTCTTAACCTAAATGATTTATAATATACTTTGAAAACTTTCTGTGGAAGTATCTAAATTTACATCACCTCAAACTGGTAAGCCATGTGTTACCCATTTCAGTACTCCGCAGTGGTGCTGAAATACAGGTGGCAATCTAGATGATAGTTTTGCCTATTGTTTCGCTAAAGTTTCACTTAAGCCTTACAATTAGGCCTAACTCAGGACCTTTCATCTCACCTACTGCCAGAGGTGTGATTTGGAGTCAATCATGGTATTTTTTAAAATTATTTATGCTAAAGGAAAGAAGTAAATTAAATGCTATCTGAGTTCTTTAGTTGTGGCAGCTCCACAGAACTACAGAATGCCTACTTTATAATTTCATTTTGGAAGAATTTTGGGTAATAGTCAGAAAAATCATCTTACCTTTACATTGAGGGAAGACAGAGATGCTGTATATATAATTTGTATGTCCATAATACACCTGCAGACACTTGCCAGAGATCTGCCATCTTCGAACACTAGCATCATTAGCACAGGAAAGGAATTCCATTTCACTGAGAATAGCTAAACCTCTCACACAATCTTCATGTCCTTTATAAAAGAAAGGAAAACTTTTAATGCAGCTTTTCTTTCCATTAGCAGCAATATACCATTTCTATTTAGCTCACATCTAAATCCTGGCAATCAATCTTCATTATGGGAGCAGTTTAAAAAAAAGCAGTTCATTGCTCATTACTTTCTGAAAAAAATCTAATTCTTTTAAAAGTGATGTGATTTCTGGGCATACAACTTGAGAAACTTAAGAAATCCTGCCTAAAACCTGTTCAGTTTATCTATGGTTTTGTAGGGTTTTAATTTTTTTTTTTATTTTTAAAAGAGCAATGACCCTGATGAAATTACCAACTGCAGCAACATTTACCAGTGAATGTTCTTTCACATCTGCCTGCCTTCCACAGTTTAATAGTTTTGTCAGCTGAACCAGTCAACATTAATCCCTGTTCAGGCAGTATTTTCACTGCCCATATTGCAGCTGTGTGACCCTGCAAAAAAAAAAAAAAAACAAACAATAGTTAGACTTGTCAGAATCAAATTCGGAGTACCTATTTTATATTCATGTAGAGGAACTTCATACCTGTAATGTCATCATACATCTGTCATTCAACCAGACCTTGGCTGTCATGTCCCATGATCCACTTAATAATGTGCCAAATTTCCCAGATGAAAGGCTGCAAACTGGAATGAACATTCAAATCAGCACTGACAAGTTTCCTGCATTCCCACCAATCTTATGCCAGCAATTTAGAGAGATGTATTTAAGGAGATTTACTTCGTATTAGGAGCATATTTAGTGTTGAGGAGTTTGAGGAAGAATTAAGTAGAACTGTAGTTGCACTGCAACCTAGAAAGGAGCTGCTTAAAAATCTCTTCACCTTAGATTACAAAACTTTCACATCTTTTCGACATTCATATTTTTAAATTTCTCTTAGTACCAGATCTTGTCTCCTTAGACTAGAATATGTTGACAAGCAGGTTAGATAACTAGTCAAGACACAGAATTAATGCAAAGGTTTAGTTTTAAGATTACAGAGAAAGCCAAGATTTCATCAACATGTATTAATGTACATCCTCAAGAAGCAATATTTCTTACCAAAAGTACTTAGCTCATCTTCTTGGAAGGCAAAATAATACTACCACCAAGAAATTGTGGTAACATTTAAAGATTTAGCAAAATGTTAATCTGCAAATGCTCCAGTAATACACAGGTAATAAAACTGAAGACACATGGTGCTAATACAGTTATACTAGTAAGTTTATAGAAAGAGCTAAGTCATAAACAGAGAATACCCTGTTCATCTAATCATTCATAAAAGCAAAGTATGGCCTTATGTTTCTTGCTCCTGTGACTCGACAGTGGCAACTGGACAGTATTCTACCCTGTCACTTGTCCTGTCCTACTTTTTCTCCACTTTAAAACAGACTTTACAATTAATGTAATTTTACTTTTCTTCATGTTTTACATTACTGTAAAAATGGCTACAAATACCTTTTTGTAGAGGAATCTATAACTTGCCTAGAACACCTCATTCCTTTTTACCTCTCTGGAGGGAGCATGTCACATGTTATTTTAACTACTCATCCATCCCAGGTTTCTGATGAAGTATGTAAGCTACTCCATGCCTCCTTATACAATGACATTATCTTCTTTCTTTCTCATAGAAAGCCAAGAGGTTTTAATACAAAAATAAAGTTTTGGTACTGCTTAGCAGTTCAGAGTATTTTCAAACTGGGCTCCACAAATATTCTTTAACACAGTTTAAAGAAAGCCCCAAAGCCTCCAAGACTTGAAATGTTTATTTTTGACACCCTATAATTAAACAATTAGACTGTTCAAAGGTCTGTTAAATACTAAATCAGCTCATGAAAAGACAAACTTCGTATGCTAATAAGAAAATTGCTGAATCTTTTATTATATAGCTCAAGAAAAGGTACACAAAGTTGGTTTAACATGTCACATGTTGCACTGACCTGACCAAAGAGAGGTGAAATTTCTGCAGTGAGCTTTTAGTCTTCACTATGTATTTAAAGCACCAATTAATATTAGATTCCCCATCCAGGTAACAAAATAGGCAGTGAGTTTGTTTACTTAGGAAGCTCACTTTTTCTACTGCTATCGACTTTGATATAAAAATTAAGCTTAATACATGGAGAACTAAATTAATTGCTTCTTAAAAATGCAACTCTTGGAAAAAGGGTAATTATTCTGTAAATTGCCATGTGTTCACATACACAGTAAAAGCTCAACCATTCATCAGTGTAAACTTGGAATGCTGTGCAATGAAGTCACTGCATGAATTGAGACTATAAAATCCTACTTGCAGAGGCCATAATTAAGAATTTTCTACATTAAATACCAAAGAAATCAAACTTGAGTTTTATAACTTCAACTTAATTTCCTCTATAACAAATCACATTAACTTTTATGCAACAAACGCCAAAATAAAATTACTACATACCTGTGTTCTTATGACCCTTAAGGACATAAAGAGGAGCTGGGTTGTCAACTGTGAAAATGCAAATATTATGATCATTGCCACCAGTTGCAATCAGCCCACGAGGATAGAGGTCACTTGGAGGTATGATGCACACACAAGATACAAAATTTGAGTGGCCACTCATACAGTGCATTTCAGTAAAACCCCTGTTAGGACTGAACATATAGGATAATCAGTTCAGAGTCATGACAGAAACAGTACTTATTTGAGGTACTGAATTACAACACGTGTTTTATACTCCAATTCTTGAACTAATAACTATGCTTGCATTGTACTGAATAAATACTATGGATTTCCTAGAAAGAATGAGAAACTTAAGAGAAAAATTATATCCCAGCATTCCAACCCAGTAAGAAATACTTAAAGCTTTCCACTAATTTTTCAGTAATGGCAGGCCTGGAAGGACTTAGTTTTGTTTTCACCTGCTCGTTGGCAAACACTGTGCTCAATTTGATCAGAAGTAGCTGCAGTTTGCCTTTATGAAATCTTTTGCTGTCTCAAGACTCAAATAGGTACCCAGTACACCCTAAAATAATGGAGCACATAAGCAAATAAAGTATACTGCCTGCCAGATCTACTCACTGGTTCTTAATTAGGAGCACTGTAGAGGTTTAATAGTTAAATACATTACAACTGATTCAAGCAGCACCCTTATTTCTTCATCATGATCCAGCCTCAATAGTTATAGCACTAACTGGAAAAAGCTACTTATCCCTGCAGAATAAATGTGTGCATTGTGGTGGTGTTTGGGTTTGGGGTTTTTTCCCCTCAAAAAACCCATATCATATCACACTGTCATCCTTCATACTCTAATGCTTGGAAAGCTTGGTATATGTAGGGAAATCATGATGCTCTTCTAAATTCTAAAACGTCTTCTCTGCTGAAGGTACAGAGAACAAATGAAGGTAACATACCTTCCTGCAAAATTTAAATAACAAAAATAACATACAGGAGTTTGCTTACCCACTGAACCCTGCCTACTGTAATCCCAGAGTCTTCAAAGCAGAGAGAGATAATCATTAGCAATGCTATGGCTCTGCATAAGTTACCAATGTGTTCCTCACCAGCCCTCAAAAATTATAGGTTAGAATTAGACTTCCTTTCCTGCAATAAATTTCTATGCCATTTAACAAGTTCTTTCCCTTGTGATGAGAGACTTAATAAGACACACTTAATGAGATTAGTCTTCCTCCATCTCAGCTGCAGAGCTACAGAGATCAGCTTAAACACGCATGTGAGCATTCAGGCAAATTTGCCAATTATCTGTTTCACTGGAAGCCAGTGGAAAGAATATCCATGCCTGGCAACTTCAGAATGTGGTTCACAATTTGAAAGTATAGACAGGTGAGGAAATATGTCCTGTGGCCTCCTGCAATACCTTACATCTCCATCATCTCCTATTCACATCACTTAGCAGTACCTCTTCTGGTCATAATGATATGCTGAAAAATTCACTGAGTGAATTCAGCAAGACAAATCCAGTAGGAGACAACCCCATACAACACAAACATCAGAGAAAATAATGTTGGGTTTTTTTCCTTTTCTAATGTCTTTGTGTATTTCTTTTCTGTGCAGTTTTTGGTTTATATTCCATTTTGTGTTCAAAGAACTCTGCTCAGCAAGGGCGAGAAAAGAGTTTTTAAAAAATATTCAAAGCATATGGCTTTACTGTCAAAATGCAGCATTGTACTTTGGTACTGAATACCAAGAGGTGGAAATAACATTAATACCACCTGGAAAAAAGACACCCATATTTATAGACACTATTAGTGTCTGCAAAGCACGCTAAAAATATCGACATGCAGTTAACTGTTTGAGCAAATACAACCTTCCCCAACGGCAGGCATGCAAGCGGTAATACCTTAGCCATTCGCAAACTCATCACAACGCCTCCAGCGAAGAGACTCCCCCCGCCGGCCACAAGCCCGGCACCGCCCCAGGCCCCCGCCGGCTCAGCCGCGAGTTCCAAGAGAGAACACGGCGGCGGGGACCAACCCGGCGGGGCACCCCCAGCGGCTGCAGCTCCGCACCCTTCCACAAGCGCAACGCGGAGCGGCCGCCCAGGCCCGCCCAGCGCCGGCAGCTCTGCCGCGGCCCGGCACTCACCCGTCAGGAGCCCAGAGCCGCGCAGTTCGGTCCCGGGAGACGGACACGAAACCGCCCTGGGGGAAGAGGCCGCGGGTCAGGCCCCGCACGTCCTGCCCGTGCCCCATCAGGGAGCAGCGAAGCCGGTACGCGCCGCCCTCGCCCGCCATGGCGAGAGGCCGCCGAGCCGTCCTGACACAGCAACTATCCTCCCCGCCGCGGCCGCCGCCGCTACCGGAAACCGCCAAGCGCCGCGCCGGAAGAGGTGTCACAGGGCACGCCGTCCAGCCGCAGCGAGACTCCATGTCCCGGCAGGCACCGCGCTCCAGAACAGGGGCAGGACGACCACACTTCCGTCGCGAGGCACTCTGGGAGGTGTAGTCTTCATGGACCACAGGCGTCCGGAACGGGATTTCTGAATGTCGCGATAGCTGGGCGCTGCGCTGTTTGGCCGGGTGGTTGCTGCGATACCGTCTCCGTTGTCTGCGGAGGCTTAATGGCGGTTCGGGAGTCTGGTGAGAGAAGGGGCTGCTGCCGCCCGGGAACCGGGGTCTGCGGCGTTTCCCAGTTCTATAGCAGGGGCCGTTAGTGCCGCGACATCCGCTCCTCCCTGGCTCCAGAGGCCCTCAGCCTGTCTGAGGGCGGGTTTTTATCGCTCCGGGGGAACAGGGGGGCTTCCTGCCTGTTTGGGTCATGGCCAACGGTACCACTATCTCACAGGCCCCTCCTGGCAGCTTCAGCGATCGGAAAGCTGTCCCTGTATGCTAGGGCTGAGGAGGAGCTCCTCAAGAGGCTGCTGAAGGCTACCAGGATTTATCAGGGGCCGCACACTCTGGGTTTGCATTGGTGACTGGTGATGCCTGAAGGAGTCTCCGCATAACCTAAATTGATATTTACAACAGCTGTTCACTTCCAGTTTGTTTCATGAGAGACTTGAATCCTGTGGGCAGATGTTGAAACAATAAATGCCACAAGAATTAGCAGGAGTTAGCTGTTTGACAATATAAACTGAGGACTGGGTAAGCACTGAAGAGGGACTGCTGTCTCAATTTACTGATGGACTTTCTGTGGTCTTTTCTGAGCACTGTCTCTGTCTTGTACCATGCTTTTCCAGTAAGAAAGTGCTTTGCAGTTTCTAAAGAAAACTAAACTCCTTTTAATAGGGGGAAGAATTAAGCTTTAAAGAGTTGATCTGTGGTAGTTTTTAAGAACTTGTGCAAATTCAAGGACTATTTCCTATCCTTCTTTCCAGGGAGAAGTTCAAAAGGGAACAAATATGGCCAGCAGTCACAGACCTCCGATAGCTCGTCCTTCTTCAAGAGCAGGAATAGGGCTGACCGCAAGGCCTACCTCTTCATCAAGGACTCCATCAGCAACCAGAATAGGAACAGGGGTACATTAAAAAATTTGAACATTGACTTTGATGTATTTAGATTTTTATCCATTATTTGGTAATTTTTTTTTAGTACCATGACTGGAGTGATAGTTTCTCAGGAAGAATTTTAAGATTTTAATTTTGTAGAGGGTTTTATTTTCTAATTTTGACTGAAAGGGGTCAAGGAGGTCTTGCATCAATAGTTCACCTGGAAGACCTTAATAGCATTAATGTTGCAGACAGAGGGAACAATGAAAGCTGCTCAAAGGTAATCTCTTACCCTTCTGCAGCGGACATTTGACTGAAGGTTTGTTTACCTGAAGAGATGTAAATGCTGAAAGATTCTTATAGGAACAGTATAGAGACTAACTTAAGTTTTTAATTGCTTTGGCAGTTGCATAAGGATAATAAATTCATAACTCAGAGTTGGGAGGTTTGTGTTTTGCTTTTTTATAGATGCCTCCTAGTACATCAAGACCCAGTTCTCGTGGTGGTTCATCGACTACTGGAGGAGTCTTATCATCTCAGATTAAAGTTGCAGACCGTCCAGTGACTCAACAGGGATTAAGTGGAATGAAAACTGCAATGAAAGGTATTTTTCACTGAAAATAGCTATCAAGGTGTCTGCAAACATTTTAAGGAAATATTTAGGTTTTTAAAGGAAAACTTTTCATCGCTGTATAAATTGCAGAGTGAATAGCTATGATTAATAGGAGTAGGAGAAAGGAAAGGAAGATTAAAGCATTCCTCTTTTATTTGCTTTGCTCTTGGCAGTCAGAGACTGAAAAAAGTAATATTTATCTTCACAACATTCTGAAATGAATTTCTTCCTTCGTTTGTTTTAATGAGGTAAAATCTATTTAAGAACACTGAGAAGATGGGAGTTTTCTACCTGTGAATTCTGCAGAGTGTTTTCATATTTTACAGTTCATCAAAATTAGTTGTTTTCTAACAAAATTTCATCTTATTCTCCATTGTCAGGTCCTCAGAGACAGATAATGGATAAAACATATTACCTTGGACTGCTGAGGTATGTCTTAACAACACATTCAAACTGTAGAAGGTTTAATGCTCTGTTTCCTTTCTGACATGAAGTTTGTTGTGCTTAACAATAGTGTGGAATAAGTGGTGTTCACATAAAATGAAATATGTCCTGTTATGAGAGTTACGGTTGTTTTGCATATACTTTGTAGGAGGAAAGTAATTTTATGCTTATGTCTAAGTACAAGTAGATTCCTTTGACATTTTGTTATTAGGCTTGCTAAGTTAAATGCACTCCCACAGCATTAGTAAAAGGAGGGCCAGTGGTTTTGAGCTTCCACCTGTAACACTTGATGGGTCTGATAGCTCCAAAGGAGAGTCAGTGGTTTTGAGCTTCCACCCATAACGCTTGATAGGTCTGATAGCTCCATTTGTAAGAAGTAGCATCACAAACTAAGCACTTTTTAGTGTACGTTTCAGGTGGTTTTCTTGGATTATATATGGAGCTAACACTGACACAGGCAAGCCCTTTTGGTAACTGTATTGTGTACGCTACTTTGTCAGTTGATCATATCGCAGTATTGAATAATCAGTCCAAAAAGATGTCATCTTAAATATGGATGATATCCACATTCTGCGAAATGATACTATGATCTTTTTTCCAGTCCATTTGAGAATAATTCACATCTGTTTCATCAGAGGGGGCAAAAAGCTAATTGAAACATTTTCTTTCATATCTATATTTTCTAACACCTACATATGATTTTATCTGATAGAACCACTCTGCTTTTTTCCTCACTCATCGAGCTCTTCTTTGAAATACTGATTTGAAACACGGTGCAGTGTGATAAAGAGATACTGTTTGCACATCCCTTGTAGTAAAATATAATGTCTGTTCTATCTGTGTTTTAGTTGTACATTCAAATGTTAATGATTCTTTTTTGTTTATTTTTTTGCAGAAGCAAGACAAATGAACTCACAACAGAAATTAACAAGCTGCAGGAAGAAGTAGAAATGTACAAGCAAGAGAAATCTGTCTATTTGTCATATGAAAAAAGGTGAGATGTATTGCAACTAATAAAGTGCTAACTTTCTCAGTCACAAGAGTATCCTCGGGTATTGTGCAGGCTTCAAGGAACCATTAAATAATTCTTTTCTTTCATTATTGTGTTTTTATGTATATGAATCTTCCCATATTAAGTTTGGCTTTTTGTTTTGTATTTAGGGCTGAGGCTTTAGCTGGTGAAATCAAAGAATTTCAAGGTCAACTAGCAGACTACAACATGGTATGCTGGTGTTAGCTTTTGATACCGAATGCTGTCCCTTCTCTCATTTACTTTGTACTGCTTTTGCTTTACTTCAGCATCTCTTTTATTGATATTTCTCTGTAAAAATATACTGGTTAATACTGCCTTTTATTCAGTTATTGGAAAGGAAAAAGATGGAAACTAAGGAAAACATTAAAAAAAAAGTGTACTATACATTAGGAGAAGCAGTTGCATATGGATTTAAGAAATTACTGCTGTGTAATATTTGTGGGTTTTGTACAGCTACATATAATGATGATTACTTCTGAAAACTGCATGTAATCTATTAAGATTCCCAAATCATGCTTTTTTCATTTGCAATAACAGAAAATTGCTGTGTTTTCATGAGCACTTTGTGAGTTGCTACCTATTTATGTGGGTTTTTTTGTGTGTAATTAAAAAAAAGGAGAGCAATAACAGGTTGGAATTCTGTCTCATTTCAGGTTGTGGATATGCTTAACACCAATACAGATATGGCAGAAGTGATTCGAGATTACAATATGGTATGAATTGAGATATTTGCTATGTTTGAATAGTGAAATGGTGTGTGTTACATTCTTGGTGCTTCGAACGTATGACATATATAAAAAACAATATCACTAATTTAAAACTTACCCATTTTTTTCCAGTTAAATTAACCATAATATTGGCAATGTGTTTGTAGTGATACCGTTCTCTGAAGTGGTGCATTAATAGCCCCACCCAAATTATGAGTGTTAAAATATATTCTTTGTTCTACTTGGAAACATAGAACACAAATGTCTTAGAAAAGGCAAATTCACTAGACTACACTGCCTTGTAAAGCTGCCTGGTCTTCTGGAAATTTAGTTCTCTTTTGTCTTCTGCCTTTTAAATTACTCCGGTGTAATAAATATTAAACAGGTCTTTGACATGGCCAACCACAAAATCAATGAGCTTTATTCTTCCTTTACTTTCTTTCTTTATTTTCTAACACAGTTAGGGTGTTCCTCTAAGTATTAAGGCATGAGTGACATTAACCATGTTCAATTTCTTATGGTCACTTTGTCCATAAGCAAGAGAAACTACTTATAGAAAAGGTTATTTTGGTAGCTTGAAAAACCTCCTGAGTATTTCTTGGTCAAAACATTTTTTTCCCCTGCATTTGATTGAAAAATAAAGTCACAATGTCTGTATCATAAAGAGAAGAATGCTTTCCAAGTGTTACATTTTCATTTTGTTTATAGGCTTAGACAGTATTTTACTAGCTGTTCCAGGAGTAGGTCCCACAGTAATAGTAAGTGAATTGATTTGTTACAAACTTGATTGTATTTCTTTTTCAAACATAGAGATGCCTTCTTATGTCCTTTGGTTTCCAGTGGGAGACTGCTATCTCAGGAGGTCTTTCTTCAGTATCAACTGCGAAAAACCTCTGGAGCAAGCAGCCTCTGCTGCTTCCTCCTCTACTACATTCTGAGCAGCTTCTTGCTCATTTAAAGGAAACTTTGAATTTGTGTATAAAATGTGTATCTTTATTATTATATATTATATCAAAATATCTTTTTTTTTTTTTTTTAAGTTAAAGGTTCAGAATGACCGAGATGCTCAGAGTGTGGATAAAATTTTCACAGAAAGACAAGCGTAAGTACATGAAGTGTATGCCTCTCCAAAGCTGTCAAAATCATAACTAAACTTGGCAAAATCGAGGTGTTATCTAATTCAGAAGTTCCTTAACAGTGCAATGCATGCCACAAGTGATACCTGAGCAATTTCAAGACGATACATCAGTGCCAGGCTGCAGCTGGAGTTCCCAGCTTTAAACTCTTCTGAGTAACTGCTGTGGAGATACTTACCATCTAGTATCATCTAGGAGGAGCTAGGTGGCAGTGGAGACTCCTGTCTTTTGGCTACCTGCTGTCAAGTTCCTGAGTTTTGAAGGTTGTGTTGTGGAGTAGCAGAGTGGGGCAAGCAAGCAGAAGTGGGAACTAGAACTGAGATTCCCGTCTGGTAAGGTAAGGGTGTGTGGAGGGGAAGATGAGGACAGTGAGATGCTTGCAGTAAGAATTTGTAAGCCATGAGAATGGCTTGTGTAGTGATAGGCTGAGAGGGTGAGTTTCTGAGATGTTTAATTTAGGGACATGAGATGTGCAAGAGAAAGAGATATAATCCTGCTTGTTGCCACTAAGAGCAATCTCAATGATGAGGTTTTATGTATAAATAAGCACTTTTAAAAAACAATTTACCGTTTAATAATAAGTCATTTTTTGATAATACTTCAGTTTTCAACAGCTCACAAATGTGTCTATTTTACTCCTGAATGCATTTTTAGGTGTTAAGAAAATATGAAGAGAAAAAACTTGGTTCAGTAGCGAACTAAGGCATAAAGGCATAAGATACGCAGTAACGATAATTTATCGTTGTACTGTATGTAGACACATTTAAGGGAATGGAGCAGTTGGTCTGTCTTGCTCTGCTAATTTGGGTAAAAAAAAAAAAAAAACAAATGCTCTGTTCTCTGATTGTGTTAGTTTTACCTAATAGATTACTGAGCTGTGATACCATGGATTCAGATTCAGTCCCCAGGCTGGCTGTGGTCTGCTTCAACATTTTAGAGAAATTATTTTTCCTTTCTGGACTTCTTCACATATAAAGCATTAGTGATTATGCCAGCTTTACAAGCTGCTTTGTAAAGATTTGCTCATGTTAAGCAATATACAGTAAGCTCTCCCCCCACTGCCATAAATAACCTTTTTGTAAAAGGTGGATTATGAGGGGTTTTTGCATGTTATGAAATACTTGTCGTGATACTAATGCATGCACATCACCACATTTTTTAGCTTCATGATTCATGCAGCTATACCTTGTTATGGATTTGATGAGATGAAAGGAGATGGACTGCTTAGCTTCATTGTGTATTGTACATAAGTAGCGTAATATGGAAGTACAAGTGTACTACAGTTTTGAAAAGTCAGCTCATCATCCATTGTTTAAGACGTTAACTCTCCTCAGTTACATAAGAATCTATGTATTTATCCTCAATAAATCCATCTTCCCCAGGCGCAAATGCATGAATTTTCTCAAATATTACTATGGGATCATCATTGTTTGTACCCGATACCGTAGAAAAAGAACTTATGTCAGCTGAGAACTCCTGTTGAAACATCTCTGAGTCATTTTCTTCCAGACGACGGTGACTGTAGCTGATCAAGTAGCGATACCATGTCGGGCATTTTATAGCAGTAAAAATCAGGAGTGTAGTGCTTAGGACAAACCCTAGGACACCCGCTAGGAAGGTCCAACTTTTGCCAAGCAGTGGTAACTCTTTAAAACAGAAAAGAAAAAAAGTCATCCTCATGAGGAATACCAGCAAGAACTCTAGTATCAATTTTTTCATAGTTAGGTTGAGAGCGCACAAAGTAAACAATGATAGGGGAATTACTGAGTGTCTCCAAAGCTTTAGAGGAATATTATTGCTATGTTGTTAGGGAGTCAGTAACATCACTCAGATCAAAAATGCACGTACATCTCTTATTTCCTTGCAATATAAATCCACCATGCATATTTATCAAAATTAAATAGTAGTTTCAAAGTCAGATAAAGTTCTGGGGACACATAAATGATAAAATGATCACTTTTTCAAAATTTAAATTCCAAAATTGGGCTTTGGAAAAAAAAAATCAGTAATTGACTTCAAATTCTATTTCCCAGGCTTGAATTTCTGCATGGCGATGATGTCTGCACCCTAAAATATTCCATCTTTTGTTTGGCATATCCTTTCAATTGTATTTCTTTGATAATAAAAATTCCAATAGCCTGTAGTCGCCAGTAGTCTTTATTTAGAAGATGGTTTTGTGTGCTGGCCACTGTCCTAAAATAGATTAGAGCTGCTACAGCAAAAGAAGTCTGTGGCAGTGGTGGCTTACAATTTGTGTATGTATCTGGTGACTGATATTCTGCTTTAGCCAGAAGCAAGAAGTAAAGCATTTCAGTATGGAAGAGTGGAGAACAACATTCATTTGCATTTAAGAAAAAAAAAAAGTACCTTACCAAAAGAAAAGCTAGAGTATTACAGAGTGATGATAGAATTAACATCAAAAGGTACAGAAAAGTAAGGAGACTATCACTGAAATTTTCAAAGAATATGGGATGAGCACATCTGTGTCCTCTAGACTGAACACAGTCAAGGGGAGGAGTAAAATTAATAGGCTCACTCTTTCACATTTTAAGAAGACAGCTACATCTAGAAAGCAGTGAGTTTGGAAAACGTAATTGAATTTTTTTAAAGATGCTTCCCTAGTTCTGTTAGGCAGAGACCTGGACAATTACCTGAACTTCAAGCCTTTGAAATTTCATCATCAGTATGTAGTATCATTTGAGAATTCAAGTGTCATTTATCCATTTTGAACACTTACTCAGCAGAGCTTAACATTCACCATAATGTGTGTACAGTCTACCAAAACCTGGAAGTATGTTTGTTCTGTAGCCCTGGCTTTTATGGAAGAGTTACAGTGTGCTAGGAATACAAAACAGTATGAAATCATGGAACAGCAAATCAAACAGCTTGTAAGCAGTAAAGTGAAACATCAGTGTATTACCTGCATGTGTTCCATTGTTTCCAGTGATGTTGTTTGGAGTCAGAGGTGTTAGTAAGGCACTACTTTTAAGCTTAATGGCAGAAGTGGAAGTTATAGTGTTTTCTAAAGAAGCTTTTTCAGTTTTGCAGTCAGCTGGTTGGATATCTGCTGTCTTGATGGAGAATTTTTTCTTGGTGTTTGGGAATGTACATGTAGTGCTGTTTTCATTTTCTGTGAATGTGAGTAGTGGAAAGGCTATGAGATATTAATAATTAATTGGCACTCTAATCTAAAAAATTTTCATGGATAACTAATGTATTACTGCAAAGTACAGATAAGTTGATGGTGGATATTATCCATATCAGGAAAAAACAAGATAAGGCTGTTCAATGTAAACAAGTATGAAATGCTGCTCTTACCAAAACTTACCCATTGTCACATTGGAGGCAGTTAGCCATATCTGTAAATCAAGGAGGTCACAGGAACAGGTCCATGGGTTTCCAGTTAAAACAATTTTAGTCAATTTAAAAGGTGATTTTATGTGAAAAGATTTCAGAAAGTTGTGCTGTAGATTTAAAATTGTCAGACTTTTTAGAGAAGTAAATACATCTGAATCTAGTTGAGTAATCATGTTATAGGATAGATTCAACATTGACAGTTGATTTAATCCTGCAAATGCTGCTTTATGAACTGTGCTAATATGATTGTTGCTGATATCCAGGATTACAAGTTTTGTCAGATTGTAGAAGCTGTTATTATGCAGTACAGTAATCATATTTTCATTCAGATAAAGTTCAGTGAGGTTAATAAAGCTTTGGAGAATCTCTTTGTCACTATCTTTTAAAGTGATTTTATTATTTTTGAGGCTTAATTTAGTAACATTTTGGAAAAGGTTAGTGGGGATATTAAAGAGATTCTTTGCAGACTCCTCACAAGTGACCTGTTGGGAAAAAAGAGAATGACAACAATTAAATACTGTAGGGAAGTCTGGTGATGAAGGTATCTCAGTGGTGACTATTAAGGGCATGAAAAATCTTTCTTGTATTTTTTAATGCCGGCACTTTAAAAGAAGAGTTCTACTGCTCTTCATGCAATTTTACGTTATGTTTTTCTTAATATACTCGTGGTGTGTGGTACAAGGGAGTGAATCCTTCTGGTGTATAGAGCCCTGAAGTTCCAGATCACCTAGTGCTTAAACTCTGTGTGAGATGCAAGGCTCTTATGTGATGATCATTCAAAATATAACCAGTTTGGCATGCTATTTTGGAATTAGTAGGGCTGTCTGTTTTAGAATTCTATGTGAAAGTTGGCTGGGTAGAAGAAGGATTCCTTTCCCACATAATCTGGAAAGAAGGTGTCATAGAGGAAGTGGATTCAAGGCTGAAAATTAATTCAAATATGCTTTTTCAAATGTTTTGTTTTAAAAACAGCTATGTTTACTTTTTAAAACATCTTTGGAGAAGACCTTCAACAAAACATTTAGTATATATTTTTGTTATAAACATAGCACTTAAATTCATTTTGGTATTCAGGGTTGGAAGTTTAGCATAGCTGCAGTCTTTTCAGGTTTGAGCGTGTTTACTGTCAATACCTTGAAACATTTTTGTTTTCTGAAAAGAGTAGATTTCTTTATATGTATACGTATGCATCACTGCAGACTACAGTTTAGTGTCAAGATAGTTGAACTGGCTTTAAAGGAGGTTCTACGTACTGGAAGCAGATTGGTTGTGTTATCCATCTTCTTAAATAAGTAGCCTGTGTTCAGCTTGTTATTGCTATGACCAGATTGAGTCTAGTTAGCTTATTCAAAAACATACGTAGGTGAAGTGCCTTTTCTACACTGTATATACCCATTGTGTGGATTTTTTTGTTCTTCATGTTTGTCCCAAAGACAAACAAGCAGTAGATACAGTACTGGACCTGTAGGCAGTGAGTCAGTGCAAATAGTGCAATACCAGTTTCATCACTTGACTGTTAATCAAGACTTCTTCCTTCCCCTTCGTTCCCCAGTGTCCTGGTTTCGGCTGGGATAGAGTTAATTTTCTTCCTAGTAGCTGGTATAGTGCTGTGTTTTGAATTTAGTATGAGAATAATGTTGATAACACGCTGATGTTTTAGTTACTGCTGAGCAGTGCTTACACCAGTCAAAGACTTTTTAGCTTCCCATGCTCTGCCAGGTGCACAAGAAGCTGGAAGGGGGCACAACCATGACACCCAATAAATACAAAATCCATTAAATTAATCTCTGAAAAAAACCTTTTAAATTTCTTATATACATTTGGACCTGACTTGGGCAAGTGCTGACTCAATAAATCTGTCTAACTTGAGCAGTAGTTGGCCTCATCCAAATAACTGTTGCTTTTTAGGTCTATTCCAAAAAGGTAAAGGAGGCACTTCTGTTGTCTGCAGAGAGATTTGACTGAGAAATAAAACCATCTCAAATATATTTCAGTGTTATTCACCCACTTACAATGACTGCCAGCAGCAAGTTGTCCATTTTGCAGGAAACCACATCTTATTTGTGTCTATGTGCTTCTTTCTTCAGGAATTTTTTTACAAGGTAGTTTTTTAAATGCCTTTAAATGCCTTTAGCTTCTAGTGTATCTTTCAAAAATAAGGATAATTTACATACATATAAAACTTACAGTTTGAGAAGTAACGTTGCAGTCAGCAGTGACTAGATTCAACAACAGTGTTCCAGCCCAGATCACAAGCCAAGGGAGTTTCATGTTTAGAGCCTAGCAAAAAACAACACTTTTGTATACCAAGAGGAGAATACCAGTGTCTTCTGTAGTGGTAGTTTAACAAATCAATAGATATAGTTATTTCAATGATAATTTTGTTCCACAATTCAATAATAAATTTTGTTCCACATAGATACTACAAAATGTAAAATTAAGAGAAAAAGCATAGATTATCAGAATTAATGCATTCAGCTTTCACTTAATTGACCCAAACCTGAAATCCAGTGGGCAGACTGTGTCAGCAAATAGAAAAGGGATTGATCAGATGTGTTAATAGACAACAGTTTCATAAATGGATAAAATGCGTAGGTAGGGGTGTACTCATTAATATCCCTGTTAAAGCAGTTATGGGTACTGGAGGACTATGATAGGAGTGAACTGCAGAAAGTACTCAGGCTTGCATGCTCTCCCTAAATAATTTGTCTTGTTGCCACTGACAGAGGCAGAATACTGTTCTAGATCGATCATTGATTTATCCAGTCAGATTTCTCTTAAGTTCTTACATAAGTTATTAAGCAGTTTTTGTGAATTTTTAATTAGTAGATTGATCTTGTAATCTCTTTATTATCTATAATATAACATATATGACATAAACCTGGACCTCTGTATTATGAAGGTGTAGTTCTTGGTCTGATCTTTGGAACTAAGTAAACATGGTTCAATCTCTTGTGCTGGAGTTTTTGTACAGATCTGAACCTTATTTTTTGAGAGTCAGGAAAGCTTTTCTGACAAATAGTATTCACTATGACATCAACTTCTCTCAGAGAAAGTGTCACTTATCCATCCCCTTTGAATCAGGTGTTATTTGCAAGATCTACTCATTTTGAACAGGAATGTTAAACCATCTCTGTCAGATGTTAAATCAGTCCCTGTTTATGCCAGACTTGAATTAAAATGTTACGTAAAAGATAGATTATCCCTTCATTTTTATACTTTTTCTTAAGTGTCTGAAGAGAAAAGATAGTGGGCAGCCACTGTGATACTATGTTCTGTATTAGGTATTGTTTTTGTCAGTGATGGTACTGGTGGCCTGCATATGTTTTGGAACCAGTTTGTATGTTGCTAGTGGAAAGCATGATACAGTTTGAGAACTCCCAATATAGACTATGTTAACAGTTGGACCTTAAAGATACCGCTTCCAAGATGTTCAGAAACAGAGCAGGCCTTAACCAGGCAGTCCAGAAACACAGGTTAATAGTATTATTGTAGTTTGCAGATTTCAAGAAAAATACTGTCTTTAATAGAGTGGGAAAAATATATTAAAATGTTATTTTAAAAGTTAGTCTATAAGTTAATCAATAGCAATCACGTTGAAAATGAAAGTTAATTTAAAAGTTTTTCAAAACTTCAAGCAAAAAGTTAACATGTCTGAATGAAGGGAATGCCATTAACTTGAAAACTCCTTTTCCTGTCTAAAAATTCACTCTACATATGTCTAAGTCAAAAACATACTTCCTATTTTTTACTTTAGTTTCTACTGAAAATTTAGGGATTTTCTTACAAATTTGATTTCCTGCATTGTGTGTGTGGGAACCCGTATAATCAGTAGAAGACCAGGAAAGGATCTATGATTTTAATTGTAGTTTAGCTTTTTATTAGAACCAGAGTTTAAGAATTGCTGTTTAAAGTAATTGCTTTGGAAAGAAACTGAGCGTGGCAATACATTGGTAATACCTTGACATTTCCGTGTAATTAGAAGTGTTTTCTTAAAAAGTTTTCCTCTGAGAACTTTTAAAGATTTTATCATTTAATAGTAATGTAATTCCTACTGTTTTTCTTGAATTTGTAAAGAAGGCGGCAGATTTGTGGAGGTAATGGAGTTTATATAATCAGGTAAGTCTGCTTTTCAGAGAAGAAACAGACTGCTCCCTGGCTTTCTACTGAAGTACAATTTACTTAACAGCTTGGCATGTCCAAGGTTCATGGTAATTCCTGAACTTTTAATGTATCTCAGGATGTATTTGGTTCCAGTCTAGAAACAAAGTTATACTAAAAAATCTTTGCCTACATTTTGAAAAAGATGTGCCAAGCGTCTTACCTTTCTGTTGCTTCTTAGAGGCAGCATATGTACACATGTGTAGACTTTTCAGTGCACTGACAAGAAATAATATGGTGCAACAGCACTTTGTTTTTGTTCAACCTTTGTACCTGATGAATAAGCAGGCAGTGTAAAAAAAAAAATAATAAACCTAGAAAACCCTTAGCAAAAGATTGACTAGGTTGAGCAACTTATAATCGTCTTGGGTTTAATTGGATCTGCACCCAATAGGGAAGTCTAATAGTAGTATGCTCAAGTATCAAGTTCCAGATCACATAGGAAGCACTGAGTTAAAATGCCACCAGGAATTTACAAGCAGGTTGGGTTATAATCAATTAAAGAAATGCTGGAGACAGAAAAAGATTTGATTTTTTAGGTGATCAGTCATCAAACGAAGAAAACATCAAGATATTTCCATACTAAAGATCTCTAATAGTTAAATCTGTGTTAAATTCTTGTGTTTTGGAAATGTCAGCATCAGAGGAGCTGCAGGGTGTGATATATAATTTATAAATAATATATCATTATTTACAAAGAATTACAGGCACTTAAGGACATCTATATATAGGCTATATTTCAGGAAGAAATTCTAAAAACAAATGCTACTTGCTCTGATTTGAGAGTATGTCTATATGCGGGTTGAAAAAGGGATTGTGTTGATACACAAACACTATTTCCACTAAATGTTTTCTTGCTTTGGTGCTCATTCTCTAAGCTTCATTCTGTCCAATGCACAGCATCAAACTACAAAATGGTTCAGTCTCCTCTCATTCTCTGTTGCTCTCAAATACGTGGCTGTAGAAACCATTTTACTTCACTATCCCTCTTTGATGTTATTGCCACTTTGATTTTTTGCTTAATATCTGAGAACATTCTGCAACTTTTCCAAGCATCATCCCTGATTCAGCTTCATCAGTAGTCTTGAAATTACTTGCGGTAATGAATTGTCTTCCTGTGACAGCCATTGCTCATATTTTTATTGCCTCCTAGAAAATCACTGAGTTTTAACCTTCTGTCAAAAGGTTGCTGCCAGAGAAGATGCATCACAGCTAAGTCAGACATTTCTAGTCTCAAGGACATACTGGATGACCTTGAAGTAGTTAGCCAGGAGTCCCTATCACATAAGAAAAAGAGTCGTGCCTCAGGTAAAGAGGCTGCTCTGTAATGTGTCCAAGCACATTGTGTTAAAGGACCATTTCAGTGAGGCTGAAAGAATACCAGAGTTTTGGTATGGGTACTTAATGGGTGCTTAAAATAAACATTGACTAGTAAAAGTTACAAAAACATTCTATTTTTACAGCACAGAAAAGTTAATTCAAGGTGTAGAAGAAGATATCGAACGTGAAAAGGTTGTAGCAGATGACATAATAAAAGACATGTCGCAGGAAAATCAAGCTAAATATATGGAGATGAAGGCTGCCAATGAAAAACTCTCCCAGGTTGGTTTGTTTGATTGTACTTACCTAAAATGTTTCTCAATCTGGATCCATTGGTTCCAGATACAATTTAAATATTAAAGAGCTTGAGAACAGAGTAATAAGAATAAAAAAGCTTGCTGGTACCTTAATCAATTGTAGAAGTGTCTGAAAAATAAATAGAGCAACTGACTCAAACCAAATACTTTGTCTTTTTGTATTTCTTATTTTAAGAACAAATGATGATAATAGTTTTCCTTTTAAATCTGGGGACTGACATGCAGATTTTAAAAGCCACTGTAGCACTTAGATCTTTCATCATGTGTAAAAAGCAAGCAAAAGGGAAAAACAACCCCAGCAATTCTTTTAATTCACTTGAGTAGAAAGTTTTCTTCCTGTGTGCAAAACTGAATCTGACTGGGGTTTTTGTTCTTGTTGTACATCTGAATGTATCAGAAAAATGAACTGGGCTTTGTAAAATTTTTGTTCACTAATCCTAAAGTTAACAGAAGCAATAAGATTTCTAGGTTCTCTGGGATCATCTGGTTCCAGGCATACAGTCTTAGAAAGTTTCTCTGTATAGTCTGTACAGAGAGACAGGCATCTTTTGAGGCCAGTGCCTCACAGCTGTCTTAGGATGAGCTGAATCACTAGTCAGGACCTACCTGTCTCTTTCTCGACTATGAAGAAACTGTCGTGGCTAGTTCAGATTTTAAAATCTGACTTTAAACTTCTGAAGTAGAAATGATAAATTCCACACTCAGTACTGAATTTAAGAAAAGCAGTGGAAAAAGGGCAAGCAATTTTTTGGTTATAGCCTAACTGCAAATAACAAGTTTATTGGAAAAGTTGGATGCTGAAAGTAAGTGGATATTACATCTGAGTTACTTGGAGAAGCAGGACACAGTTTTGTCTTTTAAATTTTTGAGAGCAGCAATGAGATGTTTTACAGCATTTTATGATACCGAGTTGCAGAACAAAAAAGTAATCTCATCAAGTAGTAATTTTTACTTTGCATTTTTTTCCTCTTTAGGAATTGGTTGTTCAACAGCAGGAATTGGATGCACTAAATGTAAAGGAGGAGGCTTTAAGAGCTGTATGTATGATAACAAGTGATCTCTGTACCAATGTTCACTGAACTCTAGTGTAAAAAATAATACAGTAGAAAAATACCTATAATCTTTCTCCTTAAATTTTCAGATACTGTAGGATCATGCCCTAGAATGGAAAGGCAAAGCTGCTTTTCTGTTTTCCACCAATAATTTCTAATCAGTTGTGGGTAAAAATTCTTTTTGTTAGATGCCAAGTACAAAATTTTTATAGCAATAGAGAGGTTTCCTACTTTTAGTTATTTACGTGGTTTCAAATGTTTTGTGTGACATTTGATTGTTTTGCAATTGCTCTCTGAAGATAAACATGAAATTATCATTCACATCCTTCTTAAGGATTTGTGAGACCTAATTTTTCAATATGTTTTCAACTTTCAGCATGTGTGAGAATGATTTTCTTGTTCTACATTCAATTGCAAAACCAACTGGCATTTGAAGCGCAAAGTGTTACCTGCTAAGATAGTTTTTATTCCACATACATGCATAAACACACACTTCTAATACACTGTCGTATTGCTAGATTGAGGAGAATTTTCTCATAATGGGCCTTTCATGGATAAAAGGATCTATGAGCTGAAACATATAGTCATGTATATATTCAGAAAGTATAATTTTCAAATACTATTAGACATTTTTCAAGTCATTTTGAATACTGTGTATGGTTTGTGATCCCCTAGAAATGATGAAGTAGTAAATCTGCTCAGAAAATTGGCGTGAGAATGAACTCATAAAGCAAGAAGTAGCTGACTGGGATATTCCATTCCAAAAAATGCAATATTGAGAATATGGATTATAAAGTTTATTGTTTATAGTGTCTCTGTACTGTTTGTAACAAATAAGCTTCACTTTCAATGTGTAGATATGTGTTGTTTAACTAAAACACAATTTCTGCAATGCTTTCTTGCCACCTGAAAATAGCTAGTAGGTGTTTGCTTTTCCCAACAGGAAATAGCACACTCCCAGGTGAAACAGGAGGCTGTGCAGCTGTATGCAAAGCTTCATGAGCTCGAGGAACGTCGAGATCAAATGATTGCTGAGGATAAGAACATGGAATCTCCACAGGAGGAAAGAGAGAGATTACTAAAGCAGGCAAGAACATAAAATGTTATCATGTAAAAGCTTCTCTCAGTCAGTATTTTAAGGGATGATAATATTTGAAAACACTTGGTTTTGAATCTTGCCTTTATTTGCTCTTTAAGTAGTACAAATGATCTGAAATTAAGAACAGTTAATGAATTGGATGGCATGTTTCAAGTTCAGCCAAAGCAAAATTGGCACAGTCAGCTTTTCAACTGGTTGACTTGTTCCAATTCATCAGTCATGTTGGTAGGGGAAAACTGATCCTATTGAACAGTTTTATAACGTAACTCCAGATGGTATCCTTATGGGCTACTGAGCAGACATACTAATCCAGGAACAATTTAGTTAAGGGTCTATGCTGTGTTGTGTAACTATACCTATATAGTAGATGGATTATTAGACTGAATGACAGTGCTAAGTGCATCTTAGCAGGAGAACATTTGGAAGATATAACACTTAAATCACATCACTACTTCTCTTCAGTGAAGAGCCATTGTTGGACAATGTGACAGCAAGTTTGTGATTTCATACGCTGACTTTCTATTCCCTGTATACTGAATTAAGAAATCATTTTTTATTTTCCTTTTTTCATTTGTAGACTTTATTTCATATGTTAAAGTTGTTATGCTTTTTTATAGGTTAAGGACGATAGTCAAGAAATAGCAAGCATGGAAAGACAGTGAGTAATCCCATTATACTGTTGCTACAAATTGCATTTAGACCCTAAAGACAGATAGTTGAATTCCATCACATACTTCTGCGGACTTTTAGAACTCACCGCATTTTTGAGCCTCTGCTAGTGTTAACCTTCCACAGAGAACAGAATATATCCTTGTTTCAGCTAAACAACTTTTATAGTGATAGGACATTTCAGGCTGCATCATGAGATAGTTCCTATCCTTATGAACACGCCTTGAGAATATAAATTGGTAATAGCACTGACATAAACTTCTTTAAGGCTGAAGAAGACATTCAACCATAAGAGCTACTCATCTGGGACATCTATGAAGTTGAGCCTACATTACGCTGCAGTCACATTTTGAAGAGTTTGTTTGTTAGGTGCTCTTAAAACCTAAGAGTTACAAAGTTGCTTACAGAAAGTTTAATTCTGAAGAGTAATAGGGCATTGCATCTTGATTCTTGGGTACTGGACCTTTCTGAAGATTTGCCAGAAACTCTGGTAAATGTTATAATAAATAGTAATGTATTGGTGAGGGCAGATAAAACAGTACAGTATTTTTGTGATTTTGAGCCTTTTGATTTTTCTCTCCTCACAGAAAAATTGAGATAATTCCTGAAATCTCCTAGAAATAATTTTAAATTCTTTTAAGCAGTATTCTCAACTGTAATCATTGGCTAATTTCAAATGCATTGACACCTTTGACTGGATAATAATTTGATCAATGGAATTTTTGGAAAGAAACAATAACAGATAATTATATTTGAGAATTTACATGGAAGTTTTTTTAAGGTAGTTTCCTTTCTCACTTCGATTGATTATGTAATACATTGTTTTACTTGGCAATTTCTTAATGGATTCTAGTGAACACATAGGTAATTTTTAAGAAATACAGTTCCTTGTTGCAGTTTACCAGTTATGTTGTATGTCTGCAAAGCTGCATAGTAACCAGCAGAGGGACCAGTTGAGTAAGTCAAGAACTACTGATGACTCAGTAGTTCAAAAGAAAAAATGATTTAATAAAAAAGAGCAGCAGTGCTTATATTTAATAGAGACTAAAGTGACAGGTGCTTTACATATACCTTTTATAATAACAGAATCCTCCTGATATTCTTTTGGTTTTGATAAACTTAAGTTTGCTATTTTTATTTTTGATTTTTCTCTCCATTTTTGTCTAAAAAAAAGTAGGTATTTTACAACACATTTTTAACCTTGGATTTCATTATCTATTTGTCAGGCTGACAGAAGTAAAAGAAAAAACAAACCATTTTAAAAAGGTTATTCAACGACTTGATATGGATCTGGAGAATCATCAAGGTAATATGACTAGAGTTGTAGCAGACTATGTGGAGCTGCATCTGTTCGTATTATAACACATATTGTTATGCACATTAGTTGCTTGAAAGTTTTAGGCTTATGCAAATGTCCATTATTCACCATCAGAAGAAAGTTTTGCATCTAAGTGTGCAGGCGCTTTTGTCAAATGTGAGAAATGAGGAGTACCCACCCTTAGTGGCACATTCATCAAGTTCATATTGAGTAGTAAAACTAACATATAAAATAATAGTACAGCTGTCTGGTTTTGTGTCCCAATTTTATTTTTAGGACTACCTGAGCAATGGAAGTTTGTCTTACTGGCAGACTGCAGAACAAGCTCATCTTTAGAAAAGCTTTTATTTATTTTACCTTTTACGTGATCTGATAGACTGTCAGTGAATGTGGAATTGAGAATGTTTAATATTAATGTGTAAAGCAGACAGCGTGCAGTACTATTTTTTATCTCTTTGAAACTTCTTGGGTTTATGTTTCCAGGAAGATTTTGGGAGCTGCCTAGAAATGGCATTAGCTTAGAAACTTACCTCCAGCAAACACCTGCTGTCATACATTAGGCTACGTTAGGTTGGGATTTGTCCTAGCACTAGAAGTTATGGTTCTGGAGGAAGTAACTTAGTTTGAGCATAGGCCCTCAACAGCTGTGGAAGATCTTCCTTAAAATGGAAATTCATCCCATGGAAAACCTTCTTCTAATTAAAAGGAATCTTGTTTAGGTAGGGATTACATAAATATGTGCATACATCCTGGATAACTTTGTAACAAGTTATTTAAATTCTGTAGGACTGAGACTTGATGTGTTTGTGTCCTTTTTACTTTATACCTTTTCTTGGGCGATCAGTGTAAAATTTAGGTGTAAATTTCTTCAAGGTGAACAAATATTTCTAAATTTGATACATCTGTTTCTTATCTTTTGCGTTACAAAATATTTCATATTTCTCCAGATATTTCATTATTTTTGTGCAAATAATTTAAGACTCTTATATTACCTTTCTTGTTTCCAGTTAATATCATTGCCAACTTCACTATTCTGCTTTAATTTTTCCTTTTTGTTTCGCTTGCAACTCTTTTTTTCTATCTTTGGAGAAATGCAGAAGGTAAGAAGTGAGTTGCTTTTCGGATTTTATAGTTAGGTTTGCACACACAGTCATTCATTGCTGGACTGTATGCCTTTCGCTGTTTTAGAAGAAGACCTTTGTTGAAGAAGAGGGTTTAAAGCATATGTGGGAGAAAGCACACGCTCTCTGTCAATATATCAGGAATAGTCAGGATATTCAGAATAAAGTTACCTTCTGGTATAACGTAGAGGGAATGATATCTGTTGGTATAACGTAGAAGTAATAAAGAAGATATTCATAGGGAGCAGGTTTAAGAAACAGCAATCTAAACTCCCAATGCCCTCTTCTCTAGTGAATGGAGAGAGAATCCCTGGGGGCCATTCATACTTCTGCTCTAAATCAGCATCTTGGTGTGTGTACCCAAGATTCCTGTCCTCCCTCCTTCCCTAGTCAGCTTAATTCTGGCTCAGTATTTAAACTTCTTATTACAAAGCATTCCCAAAACTTCAGCTGGTAAAGTTTTTTGGTTAAATTTAAGGTAAAATAGCTAGTAAAAAAAAATCACAAATAAGGATTTTTTTAATGTTTCAGGAAAATATTTCAGTGCTAGGAACATTTTTGAGCATGAAAACCAAAATAAACAGACCATAAATAGAAATAACTATTTTTAGTTTTCACTTAAGAAAATCTAAATAAGTAAAAATTTCACCCACTTATTATATGTTCCATATATTAGCCATTACCTTTAACTGATGAGTCAAAATCAACATCAACTTATAATGGAATAGCCTTAGCCTCTCATGCAATTTATGAGGTGTTAAGATATTGATGTAATAATGCCATATTTTAAAGAAAACTTCTCTGTAAAGACATTTTAAAGGTTGTGGTCTTTATTTCATTTTTTTTTTCTTTAAACACTTGGCAGCTCATGTACCTCTCTGCTTCATGGCTCACTGTAACTAGACTTTTTGAGAGTAGAACAGACTGAGTTGTTAAGTATTGGAGACTTGCCTTGCAAAGTGAAAGAGGGAGTCCAGCAAGGAACAAAGCCACAGCTGCAAGGAAGCTGAAGCAGAATCACAGTCCCTTAGGGGCCCACGGATGTTCTTATTGTTTGTATATACTAGATAAAAAGGAAAGCATGGGGGTGTACATGTAAAAAGACCTGGAGAAATTTGCTTGCTTGGTTATATCTGTATCTACTTCATTCTTTTGCTTTGTAGTCTTTAAACTTAAAAAATTATGCTGAAAAGTAATCAATGACCAAGACTCAAACAATTAACAATGTAAATGTTTGAAACTTAAAATTATTCTTAGGAGTTGAAACATCTCATCTTCTTGAAACTTGTGAAAAATATATCAGGTCTCCCACTTTACTAGTACATTTTAATTAAGAGCTATTTATAGTCAGTAGCTGGATTTAAAAATGAAGTGAATTATGTATTGTGTGTTATTCATTGCTCCTAATACCACTATAAAGAATGTGTATGGAAATGTTCTTTTAAAATTAATTGTAGAAAGTTTCTGTGCATTTTATTTTCCTATACCATTGCTTTTACAGTTTTCCTGTTTATTTCCCTGAGATTGTCACACTGTTGCTTAGAAGCTGTGTATCCTTATGGAAGTCCATTCTAATATGTGAAAGTGCCATTGAAATGGCCCATATGTTAAACAGAGCTGCAGAAAGTTTTAACCAACCATGGTGCCCAAATACACAAAAGCATTTGTTCCCTATTATTGAAATTCACCTGACTTCAGAAAAATCGTATGAACTTCCTTTGTTCAAACCAAGTATTTATCCCACTCTTATTTATTGAAAATTCTAACCTCTAAAAGGTTCTAACAATTGCATTGAGGCTGCTTTATTAAGCTAATTTTATTTTTTTTAATACAGAATTGTATATGATATAGTCAGTTGAAGTGACTACATTAAATGACATGGGATGAGTCCTGTAGTTTCTAGGCATGTAGAATTTTTATAACTGACATTTTGCCTACCTAAAGGAATCCAGGACTGAGACAACATAAAATTAAATCAATGTTACATCTCTTGCAGGAGAGGAAAATTGGAAATACAAGGAGCTGAAGAAGAGGGAAGAAAGCATGGACAGTAAGTTGTCTAATATACTTTAATTAGGCCTAATTCCACTAAAATACATGTGTTCTTGTTATTGTTAACACTCAGTTAATTTAGAGCTGAAAAGAACTGATGTCCTGATCTTTGCATAAAGTTTCTGTGATCTACCTCAGGACAAGATAATTTATATCTTAGGATTTATCTTAGGACTTATAGGACAGTCACAAATATTTGGAGCATCTTTCAAGGCTTTTCATCAAACATTAAACGTCTTATCTTTATTAGTTTATTTACTTAATTTCTGCATTTTCACATTATCTGATTTCCTGAGAAGCAGAAGGGCAAAAGCTTGCTTGATCTTGATTTTCAGAACGAATACAGACTGCGAAAACAGGGCCTCATGGTCCTTCTGACTTTTTGGGGTTTGGTTCTGCTTCTGCCCTTCATCAGAGGATATTGATGCAGTTGCAGAGGTGTTTGAGATTAACTGAGAGGTTTGGGGGAACATGCAGGAATCTTAAAGATGGAAAAAGAGTAAATATGGTACCTGTCTTGAAGAAGAGGAGCCAGGGAAGTTTAGACCAGTCAGCTTAGTATCAATTTCCAGAAAGATTGTGGAAAAAATAAGCAAGCAAAAAATTTGTAAACGTTACAGAAACAGGAATATGAATAACAGTAGTAATGATTTGTCAAGAGCAAACAACTAATTTTCTTCTTTGACAGAAAAATATTGCAAAATAAGGGCGGAGCAGCAGATGATATGTACTTTGACTTCAGTAGATCTTCTACTGCTCTCTCTTGGTGTTCTTAGAAGCAAGCTAGGGAAATATTGTCCATTATTAATCTATACTGTGCATTTGATTAAAAAATTATTAATTATGAAGCATTCACTGTCAAGACGGAAGGATGTATTGAGTAGAGTTTGCAGTGTGTTGGATGTTCAAGTTAGTCAATATTTTTATTAATCAGTTGGATGACAGGAGAGAGAGTAAATATGTAGTTTCAGAGAAAATGCTACATTGGAAAAGCTGAAATCATGTTGGAGGACAGGGTTAGAATTGAAAATACTTATGGCAGATTAGAAACGAAGTACAAAAAGTTCAAAAAGGATTAAGTGTAAGTTTATACACTTGGGCAGAGTAATCAAAAGCAAAAATACAGAATAGGGAGCAGTTCATTAGGCACAGCTCTGTGATATGGCTCAGAGTTATAGTGAAAGAGAAAGTGAACATGGCTCAGCAGTATCACACTAGCATGGAAGAGAAAATACCACAGCAGTAAGTATACATAGGAGTGTAATTTGTCAGACACATGAAGTAATCTTGTTCTCTGTGCATTAAGGAGGAGTTCTGCACATAAAGAAAGAGGTTGGCAGTCCTGAAGAGAGACTGATGAGGGGCATGAAAACCATGACCTGCAAGGAAATACTAAAGAACAAGTCTTTTATTTTAGAGAATTTATGAGTCGACAAATGTGTAAAAAAGCTGTTTCAAATAGTAAGCAAATAATCCATCTCTGCATATACACGGGGGACAGAAAAGGAGTAATACACAAATAATTGCAGGCAGATTTCAGATTGGATATTAGAAAAAAACTCCTAACATTAAAACTCACCAAGCATTGGAATAGATTGTTCAGGAGGATTGTGGAGTATCTATCATGAGCTGTCTGTAAGAAGAGTATAGAGAAACATTTGAATTACTGACATACTACAGTTGTTTTTGTCCTGGAGCAAGTGAATTAATTAGATGACCTCTTGCAGTCTCTTCCATTCAATTTTTTATGAATCTGTGAAATGCATAGCACTCAAATGAAACAAGGTCAGAAAGGTGTGATGAAAAGGAGAGCTGCTTGCAGAAAGGCAATGAGATGAGATGTAAATATGGACCTTACTTATTGTTTCTAAATAAATTCAGAGAAGGTTTGAAAAAAAACACCTAAAAAGGTCCAGAATGCAAAAAGAGAAAAACATTAGTCAAATCATATAGATACAATTCTTAGGTCCTAATTCCACTGTTCCGGGCTCAGTTTTATAAAATTATGTATTTGTGGATGTAAAGTGCTTTAGTTTTGCTCTCTTGTTTCATATTTTTGAATGTGTGAGAATGCTTTTCTTTCATGATGGTGCTTTTATTTCACTCCTGTGCCTTCCCTACATACATGCTTTGGAAGATTCAATATCCTAATTGACTACAGCTTCCTTAGAAGCAAATAAATAGGTTTGTCAAGATACTGCAATCAACTTATTTAAGACCTCTTGCTAAGATGTGTCAAAGGCCATGGCATCATCTGTTATGTTGAAAAGAAGTGGCTCAGACCCCCATAAGAGACAGATGTTAATGAAGCCTTTGCTCACTACTAGAGCACTAAACAGTTAAGTGTGATTGAAAGTTTTGTGTTAGGTTATCTGAGTGATTCTCTTTGTAAAATTACCCACTTAATTTTTTAAACCAAAAAGGAAAGAACAGCTCCAATGTTTTAAACACAAAACATTGAGAATTTCAATACTAGTACTTTCCTTACTGCCTTTTCCTTATTTCTGTTGTGCTCAGGTATTTTCTTAGCATAGAAAATTGCTCTCTGTATTTCACAGCAACAGGTAGTATGAAATATCCAGTAAGTTCCCTTTGAGGAAGGAGCTCTTTTTGGAGCTGTCGTTGTTACTCCTCTTATTAAAGTATAATTGTGCTATCTTTAAGATAAAACAAGACAAGTTCATCCTGAAAGAAAAGAACATCACAGAGAGAAAATAAAACTTCCCGTTCTAAGGGTAGCTTCATTTGCAGCCTGAGTACTGGAGAAAAACAGACCTGGCAATGGTCTTATTCAGCAGCTGGGACTTGACTAGCTTTTTTCAGTTGCAGGCTGTTTAAGCTTTGATTTTAACTGTGTGTCCGGTTACTGGTTCACAGCAGTGTTGGCAAAAGGTAAACCTTCTTACATTCTTGCCCAGTGCTGTTCTCTGCAGTTACTAGTCAGTGTCAGGTGGACCAAAACTTTATTTCAACTTTTTGAGCCAACTGAATCTGCATCAGAACTAGTCATTATTTTTAGCAATCAGCTGTGCATATTAGGAATGTGTTCTCTATTGCCATTCATTGACCTCTAAGAATTCCAAGTGTCTTTCATCCTGAAACCTGTGCCTCGGAGATAGTCTTTGTAGTATCTTAGTACTGTCCCCTGGCTCCAATAATGCACATTTTCCCCTCTGAAAGTTTTAGAAGCTGTACTCTGTGAAGCCTCTCTGTTAACTCTTTCATGGACAGCATTGCAGATGATGTCAGATATTACAATAGTTTTCTTATCCATAAATGTTTTATCAGTAAAGAATTTAAAAGTTAGGTATTTTTAAAAAATCCTGGATGCTCTGGGATCCACAATTCTCTAGTCAGTCCTCATCTCTTCAGGATTTGTCAGTATTTCCATTAAGTGGTTCCTCCTGTCTTCTTTCTCTCTTCCCAAATAATCCATCTTTAATTTACTATTATCTAATCCTTTTTGCTCAAACAAGCACTTCTCCCCTTTTTCATCCAGCTAGAAGGTTTGTAAACTCTTACGTTTCCTGAGTGCTCCTGTGTACAGGAGTACAGAGTGTATACCACCATTCAGAAGGGTGTCAGAAAAGATGGTGGTGAAACTCCTTTCCCGTTGGGTGGCAACCCTGACCTAAACGGAGTTCAAGAAGATGGTGACCTCATGTCATTAATCAGTCAAATATGTGCCTCTGGAAAAATTGTCCTCTTTTTCATGTCAACCCATAAGTTGATAAGTTCCAAGGACTCTACCACCTGCCTCTTAATTAAACTATTAATCTTAAAGTAACCTGTCTGAAATTGTACAGCTTATCAATTTAATACAAAGTTTTGACTGGAAACAGCAAAGGCTTATGCTGTACCCATGCAAATAGCAGCCTTCTTTATCTAATGTTTGTTGATCTCTAGATTTTCTTGAGACTTTTGAAGAGGTGAAGAATCAGGAATTGGAACGAAAGGCCCAAATAGAAGCCAACATTGTTGCACTACTGGAGCACTCAAGCAGGGTAAGTGCATTTCCCTCCTCCTGTGGCAAGCTAGTGGATTAGAAGCGCAGAACGGGAGAATGAATGGATAAAGAAGGATTGTGGGTTTTATACATTATCCAGGCAGTAGCTGCGTAATAATCTCTTAAGAGGATTAAACATTAAACCATGTACAGCTGTAGTTTAAAAAAAAAAAATGTTTAGTTTCCCTTCATTTCTGGGGAAAGAATTTTGAATATTAGATAATACTTGTGCCCAGAATAAAACAAAAGTTTGCATAATTGCCATAACTCACCATCACTGCTATAATCAACATTATTCCATTCACAATAAACGTTTCAGAATGCTGCAAATAAAACTACTGCAACATTTTGTTTACCTAAAGTCTGCACATCTCAGTTCATGGGTATTCTATCACTACTATTAAGTAACTGACGATATTCTAGTCATCCCTCTGATCTACTGAAATTGTGTCTGGAATACCCTGCTGTGTAATACTTAATGTAAACACTTCAGAAGTTGTTCCCATTTGCAGTCTGACTTTTTTTTTTCACTTTCAAAAAATTTTTTTCTTTTAACACTTTTGGTTCCCATGGATTTTTTTACCTTATAGAAATCTTTCAGCTGAGTAATACTTTGATTATATCATCACTTTTAATTGTCTTCCAGCTCTTTCAGTGTGGTATACCATAAGGTACATTTTAGGCAACAACACTTAGTTTAAGAGAGATTGATATGGCCACACAGTTTATACTTGCTGCATTTTTGTTTCATCTTCACTGGCCTATCAGTATATCTTTTATCAAAAGCTGGCAAAATGAAAATCATTCACATTTAAATCAATTCAGATTATTTTCAGTATTTTCAGTCTTTGTAGTAGAAAAGCCAAATAATAGCCAATGTACTAGGACAGGAGAGCTTTTGATTTGTCCAGTTACCATTTATTGTTTCAAAGGTACAGCATGTTCTCATTATTGTTATTGGTGACACAGAATGTGAATCGTATGAAACAAATTTCATCTGTTACCAATCAAGAGCTGAAGATTATGCAGGAAGACCTCACTTTCAAATCAAATGAAATGCAGAAATCACAGAGCACTGCCAAGAATCTGATTACAGGTGAGATGAGCAATTCATTTTCAAATTCATTCCTTAAAAAAATTAAAATTACTAGAGTTACTACACTAATAAAAAGTACAAGATCAGTGATCTCCAAATATTAAAATACAGTGGCAAGTTGACAAATTGAAACTCTTGTGGGTAACAAGTTATTTATATTCCTCAGGAGTATTTCACTTAGTATTATCAGTAAACGATCAGCTTACTTGCACAGATATACATTAAACAGATACATTTTTATACAGGGGGTACGAAGTTCTTTGAGCTAGAAGTTTTACTTTACTAATAATCACGTCGAAATAAATGTTTTTCACAATCTTAAAATAGTGTTTAATAAATTGAAGTAGAGACTTCCACAGTTATATAACCATGTATTATTTGTAAATGTAGTTCTTAGTATCACTTACTTACGGTTTGTGCTTTTCTAAAGGGGTATGTACCATGGGAGAATAACTGGCAACAACAATGAATAGCTCTCAAATTCTCAGGCTTTGATTCTGCAAAGTGAATATTCATTTTGACTTCATTTTGGAAATACCCAAATACTTAAAATTAAGTGTAAGAATCTGCAGTATCTTGCCTGTAATTTCAAAAAGCAGACAGTATTTTTCTTTCATTTCCATAACAAGTATCTATTTAGGTCTTTATTTGCACTGTTCATAGTTGAATTGTTCTCATAATTCTAAGCCTTTGCCAATATCATTATTGGTTCAGCAAGCCTTTCCTTGTTTGTTTGGCTGAAAGGAAGGGGCAGGAATTAAGAAACATAAATCATTTTGTTAGAAGGGTATTACGTGCTGTACTTGGTAGTAATTTTCAAAATGGAAGCCTGTGTTGTAACTTCAAAGTAGTTATGTGCAAATAAGAAGTTGTCATGCACAAATTGTTACAGAAATTCATTGTTTTGTGTATGTTTGAACATTTTGCAAATACTCATTTTGCAGTTCTGGCGTAGTGTAAAAAGCTGGACCATACATAACAATTTCAAATATAGCTTTTTGTTCTTTCGTGTAAGCATCAGTTCTTATTACCTTACAATATAAGCATGTTCCAGAAGCACACAGCACTGTAGAAACATTATTGAAAGTCATATTTCTTTCTTCATAAGGCGAGGAGAAGGAAGTTACAGCACATAATTTTCAGCAGATCATTTAAATGATTCATAAATAAACTTCTGAAAGCAAGGAGTCACAGATACTGTAATGAACAACTTAAGATTATTTCAAAAATACAGTGAATGTTCCGTTTGCACAAAGTTCTTCCTAACCCTTGAATTACAGCACAGTCATCTTCAGGATTCTTTTGTTGTGATTAAAATCTAGATTTCCAAATTTTCTTGCTGTAACAAAGATATAAAAAGTTCACCAGCAGAACCCTTAAAAAAAAAAGAAAAGGAAACCATGAAGAGTAAACAAAAGTGCTGATGGCATAGTTTCCCAAAAACATTTCCCTGGGTCACTGTAGTTTGGTCTGAGAGTTTGCTACTGTGTACACACTGCCTGCTAGACGCTGCAACTTCATGGCGTATCAGAAGGAACTGGGCTGCATCCTCTTCCTGTCTCTTCCCCTAGAGAAGTTCTGAGGTTTTTCAGTTTTGAGTTTTTTTCATTGAGGCTGTTGCTGGATAAGGATAAAATTCACCCCTTCCAGTTTCTTCCCTTTTCTCCAGAAAGTGTGAATGGATAGCGATAACCAATTGCTATCTCACCATAGTTTTTATCAGTGTATAGATAGAACAGCCTAAGAATCCTTTCTGACTTTTTGGCATTTATGTTTTTATTACTCTTTACATGTAAAATAAATCCCAATTAGTCAACTATGTGTTATTTTAAAATAACAAAATATAAGTATTAGAACAAGTGTATAAAAAGCAAAAATGCTGTGATTAGGCCTAAATAAATCCTTAAGAAAATCTAAAGTTGTTTTCTGCTCTTTTTCTCCAATTTGAATTATTTTTATTTTATAATTCTATTTTTCACTGTTTTTAATGTTAAAGCTCTAATTTACTGAGGTCATTAAGCATTTGTCTGTCTTTAAACCACAGTGCTGTAGGAACGAGAGAGGCAGAGCTGTGGTCTGTTCAGTCGTGTTTTAAGATCTGACATTGACCAATACCAGGAACTTCAAAGTGAAACTATGGGCAGTTATGAAATATTCTAGACACAGGGAAAGTGTTTTCTTAAGACCTTTAGGGTGGAAGGAAGCACAAACATTGAATCACAGACATGCAATGCAGTTCCAAACCTTTTATTTTTAAACCCTTCTTTTTACCGGTATGGAAGTTTTTTGTATTTATATAAATGCTCTTTCCACATACAATCTTACCTTATAGAAGTGTGTTCCTCAGGATAATTACATATTGTACACAAAACTCTTGGCTTATCTTTTTTTTTATTTTGAGGTTCCTAAAGAAATCACCAAAGCACTCTGTAATAAGCCAGAAGTGTTGATTAAAGCCAGTGTTTCACTCTAAAAAATGAGTATTTGGCATAAATACACAAGAGGAGAGATGAGTACCAAAATCTTGCTATGACAGGGTTTTAATCAGATGAGATTTTCCAAAATAATTCCACTAAGGAAACCATATCCACAGTTTTTGGAAAGGTGAACTCTCCCTCTGTCACGTATGCACATCCACTCCCTTCTGCCATAAAGATCTATACTGCCTTGGTTAAGTTGGGGGGAAATTTTCCTACCCTTTTTCTAGGTGATCAGCACAAATCTGAGTGTGTGAGCAAAATATACAGTCTATGCTGAGAGAAGTTTCTTTGTGCTGTCTCGTCCCTTCCAATAGCCCACTTTACCTGATATTTTAGAATGTAGAAAAAAAACCCAGCATTATTTGTATCATTCTTCTGAGTTAGACACAGCTCTGAAACATAAGATTATGTAGCCATGTGTTTAAATGTTCAGGAACATGAATGACAAGGCTGCAGGTCAGAAAACCGTCCAAAACAAGTCTAGCCACATTTAGTCCTTCCACAATCAGGGTGCATAACTTATCCCCAGAAATGGATCAGAGTATGTTTTTTATTTTGTGTATCTTTATTGTGTCTTCCCTTAAGCATCTCATGCCTGAACAGTTTCACTCTTTACATCTGTCTTCATACAGGAATCCATCCATACTTCAAACTCCTTTAATTACCTGTATCTCTGTTGTTTCTTTTTAAAGGATTGTCAGAAGTAAATGCTCTATATTGTAGCACATGCTTATTTTATAAGCTATGACAATTATGATTCTGTGGAGATATGGAGGTGTTTTCCTGTACAGAGTGATTGTTTAAAGCAAATTTGGCTATTTACTCTCATAAAACTAAGTCTTATCATATACAATCAATACAAATAAAACCAACATGATACTAAATAACAAAAATAATTTTTTTTAAATTGTCTGCATTATTGCAGTCAACTTTTTGTAAGGTATCAGCACTGCTTTAGAACTTGAAATTGACTGATGTTATAAACAACTTTATCAATAGAAATACCACACTGTGATACAGAAAATCACCATATTTTCTTGCTTTTCACTTATGGAGTATAATAAAGTAATTGTAATATAGGAGTCTGACTTATGGGATGATTGTGAAGATCAAATTTTTTTCTTTCATTCACAGTAACATTCCCATGAATATCAAAATTTGAAAGATATGCAGGAGCTGTTTGTATTGCTTAAGTGTAGCATAAACCTTCATATACTGGGCAATGTATTATGAACTAAAAAGTACTGTTAATTAGTGATTGTGTATCTGGTGATCTAGAGAGTCAGAAATTGCAGATGGACCTACAGAAGATGGAACTCTTGGAGGGCAAGATGGTTGATGAACTGGCTTCTCTTAAAGACCGAATTGAACAAACAAAAACAGAATTGGAGGTCTATAATAATTTGCCAGCGCTGAAAGCATCAGGAGAAGAGAAGAAAAAGGTAATGAAAGGAACGACACCTTGGATTATACAGAATTTGCATGGTTTTGAGCACCTAGTGGAGGGAAGTCCAGGTCTATGCTTCTCTGCTTATATATGTGACTTACTAACTGGGTACACGTAGCAGGCTGTCAGCTGGATACCTTTTGATAACTTCCTTCCACAAAATTTCCCATTTATTTTAGTGATTCGTCTGAACTTTTCTGCTGTAACTTAGGACTACCCATAAGTTTGAATTTAGCAGTCTAACCACAGAACCCAAGCAAGAAAGAAAAATCTATCCTGCATGTATTTCCTCTAAGACAAACTCCATCTAGAGCACTCTCCCATTTCGCATTTCGTGATAAATTTTCGTGATAAATTTCCTACAACTTCTTAACGTTGTTAAGAACGTTCTTAGTTGTTAAAAACTTCAGCGTTCCCACTTGTGCTGATACAGTATGGTCTAAGCCTACAACTTGGTCATAACCACGGAATCTTATCTTTACAATAGAGCATGCGTTGCTGGAGAAAAACCTTATGAGTTCTTCATGCATATGATCATGTTCTGAAAGGAAGAAAAGGTAGCATCTTGAAAGCTGAATTAAAATAATTTGTCTGTAGCCCACAGCAAATGAACTCATCCATTGATCAGTTTTTTGTCATTTTTTTTTCAACTAGAGACTCCAGGATGACAAAGAAAAATTAACAAAACGTAGCCATGCTTTCAAGAAAATAATGGAACACTTGAATACAGAATATGAGACACTAAAGAGAGAGCTGCAAGAGAATGAGACACATTCTCAGGTATAGCTCAAGCTACATATTATCTATTCAGTTGTTTCTGTTGCAGTTGCGGTTTTCTCACACACATGAAGCATTATATGGACAGAATCAGTTTATTCCTTCTTAGGGAGTTTTCAAAGTTATGTGTTGCAAATGCATAGCCATATTTTCTGTGTTCAAACAAAAGTTAATATTGTGCCAATAAATGTTTTGTGAGCTTTGGATTTCAAAGCTACTAGGCAGAGGTCCATCTGAGCTTAAAAAGTGTCTGAATCTTTGTTTGTTAATCTTGCTCAGAACTCTCCCCCTTTTGCCCTTCCTTTGCTTGAGGAGTTTTGAGAACCAACTTAGAAAGAAACTACAGGAAAAAAAAGTCACCAATTAGTTAAGATCCCTTTTGCTTTTAGAGTTATGGTGGTAAGTTTTTTCTTGCAACCTGTACTATTAATTCCATTTCCCTTTTTCCAATCCTTCTGCTCCTTGCAGACCACTGAAGTTTCAGGGTTTGCTCAGACTTCTTTAAACCCAAGGAACTTTTGTATATGAGTATATTTACAATTACCTTTCAAAAGTGAATCAGGAAAGAAGATGTTTATAAATTCTTGAGCAGCTTTGATTCTTCCGTTAGAAACAACCATAAATTGCTGTCATTTTGGCAACATAACTTTACTGGCATATAGGTTTGAATGCACAGAAGGGAAATGGATAACCTAAAAATAAGCTGAAAATGGAAATTGATTATTTTCTCTGCGTTTCACTGTTTTTTATTGTTTCAGGTTGTTGAGATCTTTGTCCTTTAGAACTGTTACTTTTTTCTAATTCAGTCAAAAGCTGAAGGTGATATTTGTACATGTTTAAGTTAACCTTCTTCTGAAGTGAACTTTATGGAGTGGATGAGAGGGCATAGTTCTAAATGAGGAGATATACATATACACTCATAGCATGTGATCCTTGTGGGCTAACTCTAGGGTGATGATATAAATCCCCAAAGCTGCATGCCAAAGTCTGGAAGACTTCAGATATTGTATATTTTTTTATGCCAAGATCAGATTCTCATTCCTAGAGATGATGTAAATCAGAAATGGATACCTAGCCAGTGTTAAAATCATTGCATAATGATGCTAAAAATTTTATACAAAATGGTAGTTGCACGGCATTTCTTCAGTTCATTAAGCTGTGGCAGTTCTATTTCAATGTGTGCAAAAAGGATCTGTTTCTTTACTTTTTATGTCATGAGTGTAAATGTCATGAGGATGAATAAAGGTATATCTTAAAATAGCTGATGAGTTGACATGCATCGAGCATTTTGAAGTACAAATAGCGTTTACATATCTTGAGAGTTTGGGCAATTTTGCAGCAGTCAAGTGTATGAGCTGTGGCATTCGAGGAGTTACTATAAAAATGCACTGAATATTTCCTTTGGTATATATCGGACAGTATTTTAAACCTAGGTGCCTTTACTGGCTCTATTGCATGTAGCAACATCTACTAAGGGGCAGTAAAAATTATAATTGGTCAGAAGTATCGTATTGTGGAAATAAATGACTGCCATGTTTGCTGTGAACCAGTACACTAGATAACTGATTCTTCACTGTAAGGTTTATTTTGAGTAATATAGCAACTATTTTCATATCTTCTAGCTTAAGAACAAACTTTTAAGTAAAACGTTGCAGTATTTTCCTAATTTTTTACCTTAGTTTCCACTGAAAGTTTAGTCTCAGAATGATTTTTAGTGTTTGCATTTAAAAATAACATCTGCATATCTTGAAATGCAGAACTTTGAACAGTACCATCAGAAAAACAAATATTATAAAATTGTATTGTAAGGAAGCAGCCATCGATATAATGTCCACATTAGTTTCCTGTTGATGCTGAAAGTATTGAAGAAGTGCCAGCACTTAACCCACACTCCTACAATCTTCTCGCTGCAGCTCTGTTCTTATCACAGTTTCTGGCATCAGACAGGAAACTTAACTATGGAAGTAAGGAAGTTTCTTCTGTATAGCTCAAAGTGCAAGACAGTGTCAGGAAATATTGTATCTTTGGTGATTTTAGATCTTACTGATTTTAAGAAGAGATCATTTAAATGATATGAAGTATAATGAGAATTAGTGTCTCCCTGCAGTGTTCCACCTTTTTACTTCTGACTTGCTTACACATTTCCCTATATGACAAGTCTTGAATTCTCAGTCTGATTTTTTCCATCTACCACTGCAGTTGCATGCAGTGCTTTTATATAAATAGAGGTATGAAGTGCTAAATTCTATACAGGTTAATAATTGGCAGCTTTAAAAATCATTTTGCCATTGTTTCTCATGTCTGTGGGTTTTTTTGTGAAATAACTTTGATCTTATCAGGTGATAGAGTACACAGTATTGATACAACATTTTCGGGAGATTCTTTGTGTAAAGTACATGTGTAATTATCGTTTTCATTTTTGGCTCTTTTTGTGTTTTCAGCTTACAAATTTGGAGAGGAAGTGGCAGCACCATGAGCAAAATAACTTTATGATGAAGGAATGTATCCTTTTCTTTAAGAAATACAGTAAAATTCATGCACTGTATTAATTGAGGAAGAAGTCTGTTTCCTCCAGCAGAATAAGACAGGACGGAATGGGGAGCAGGAGACAGGGGAGGAGGGGAAAGGCGATGCTTTGCAAATGTCTGGTTAGCTGATAGATATTATATATAGCAAAACTTGCAGGTGGTGTCTGAAACAATTTTACAGGGTCCTAAAGCATAAGATTTGTCTTGCAGTCTGGACTTTTTCCTGTTGGATCAGTTTCATATGAAGATCATCTTCACATCTGTCCGGTCTTATATGAAATTATCCAGCAAGTGTAGCATTGTTTGAAAATCTGTATAGCATGATGACTTTGCTTGGTATTTTGCAGTTTTGAAACACCATAAATATCAATGATGAAAAAGTAAACAACAAATTGTATGCATTTAATGTATTTCTTATCAAATAAAAGAAGAATGGCATATTAGAGGGAAAAAAATCAGATAAATGTGGTAAGATATGACAAGGAGATGCCTTAGCTGCAAAATGGGGTGGGATGGGGGAACTGCACTGTAGCTCTCTCATTATGTGATGCTAATTAAAGAGATACATTCCACTAATCATATAAGAGCTTCCAAAACATCAGCAAAATCTTATCTGCTGCAAGTGACTTTCATAAGGTAGTTTTTGAAATGAACAAAAGCACTGAAGTTTTTTTAATTAGAATTGATGGTTCTTGTTATCTTGTACTGTTCTCCATAGTTATTGTAGAGATCTGAGTAGAGCATAGTTGCACTTTTATTTTGTATTCTAGGGACTTTGACTTCACTGCAATAAATTCACTTCTTTAAAATTATTTAGGAAACAAAAAATCTGAAATCTCAAAGATGCATAGAATTGCTATTATATGGTTATAGTACAAATGTAATTGGTAAAGAGTAACAGCAAAACTAGACAGTATCATCCAGTGTTGTGTGTTGGACAACAGACATTGCTACATGTCTCAGAAAATGGCACAAGAACATATTTCAGGCAATTCTGTAACAGCCTAGCCATCAAGGGAAAAAAAATAATAATATAGGATCTGCATATAGCGTTATCTTTTTCATATACCAAATATGCCATTTGTCCTATATGGTAAGTGCTCTAATTCTTAGAAAAAATATGAAAAAAGCCTTGGACAACGTAATGCAATTGGAGCCACCTCCTCTATGAAGAAGGCTCTACGGGAATATTTTATTAAGGCAAGAATCTTAGATCCTATTTTTTCTAACAGAAAAAACTAAAACAAACCAAGAGAAAAAGTTGATCAAGATACTAAAAGCGACTCCTACCTTGCTACAATGTACTACCTGTCCAAGTGCAGACACTTGTACAGAGTTTTATGTCTGCTTGAGCTAGTGGAAAGAAAGGTCCGGCTTTGTTCAACTGGGACTTTTATAGCCGGCATTCTACAGTGCAAAACTGTATGGCTCTAAGTAGCTGAGTGCCTTGAAATGGTTTTGTTTGCAGTGTAACAATGGGCAGAGTCTTCCACAAGGGACCTATTGCCTATATATGTGAAAACAAAACTGACTTAGGCATGTAATCTCTCTTTTTTTTTTTTTTTTTTACCACGCTTGTCATGAGATGGCAGCTAGTAAATTGGTGTAAATCTTTTAGGCCCAATTTGAGTTTTTTCCGTTATTTGCAACCTTGACAGTTTTCACAGAAGGAAACTTACTGTATTGTGGTTCCCTTATGATCTCTAATTATGCTAGTATTTATACTGGCAGGTTTTTTCCTTAATTCTTTTAATCAGTCATAGCCACAAAAAGTCAGGAGAGTGACTACCAGCCAATAATGAAGAACGTGAGAAAGCTGGTCACAGAATACAACAAAGCTCTCATAGAAGCTTTACAGAACACGAAGAACTGAACCCAGGCACTTCCTTCCTGCCCCAGTGGACCAACAATGAGAGATGTGCACAGGCAGCATGGAAAGCTGGAGTACTGAGCTCATTCACTCACCATTACGGCAACAGATATTCTTAAAAAGTATTTTTCCAGGTTTTTGGAAGTCATGGGCTTTAATAGTATCCCTCCTTTTGCAACATTATAAAATTTTAGAAATAAACTTCTTAATTTTAGAAACTTGTAGAAATATAAAGGAAATACTGTACAATGAATGTAAAATCATCAGAACATTTTACTGAGGCCCATTGCTGGATTGCATCTCAAATGTCAAACTTCAGTCTGCTTTACACAGTGAATCTCAAATTGTCTTGTAGTCCTGTCAGATTAGGAGTTTTCCCTGAATAAGGACTGCTTAACAGGCTCTCATACACGTTATCTTAAATGAAGTGTGTAATAAGATAAATGGTAATATCAGCATACCATCCCTATTTAAACAGCAATTTATAACAAGTAAGGAAAACATCTAAGGGTGACAAGCGTCCTTTTGAGTCAGAATTGCTTCATAGTGTAAAGTCTTATAATAAAAGCAAATGTGCTTTGGATCTGTCAGCAAATTTTCATTTCCCAATGGAGAACTGATTAACTTCCTTATTTTATATTTTTAATGTAATTATAAGGAGAGAACTGTAATAAAAATTAGTGAAGCATAGCTAATACTGACCTTGTGCGGAGCATTTTACTTTTGTAATATTCACCAATAAAGGAAATAACAGGGAAAATTATTTGTATTTTCTGCAACGCTTATTTTCCCTCAGGTTTCAAGCTGTAATGTCATAGAACAAAAACAGGACTGATACAGAAATAACAGTGTGCTTTATGATACAGAAATTTCAGAAAATGTTTACATAAAACAAAATTTCCATGTATATATTTCCCTCACATTCTACATGTAATGTAATTATAAACTACCTATTGGTAATTTCCTCCAACTGGTGTATTGTAAGCTAGTCCTGATCAAAGAGAAAAAAGCACAGTTGACTATAGATAGGAATCTTAGCCAGACAGTAATCTAGTCTCTTACAAAAAACAATAAAAACAGTGGGGTCTGGGTTTATAGTTGTTCTGCTCTCTTAGAAAAAAATTTTCCGAAAAAGAAGTAGACTATATGCTTCACTTTATAGAACTGGAGTAGACAAAGAATTACAAAATGCACTGAGTCCATTAAAATAGAAGTTGTGTATTTTTGTCACTAAACTTCTCCAAATCTATGATTGTCATTTTGAGTATAAAGCGGATGTAAAACAAAAATATGGAAGATTCTTTCAGAGAGCACTATGTTTCCAAATTCAGCACAGTAAATGCTGTTGCTCTGTATATTTATGTTCGTATAATATTTAGAGATAATGGAACAGGATTTCTATAAACCAAGGACTGTTATCTAAGGGAAGTTCCCACTAATGTCTCTTCCTTCCTGTCAAAGTTTCAGCTATTCCAGAGAGAGCCCATTATTTGCTGAGATAAAGTTGAAGTCTAATATTCTCGCCAATCAAACCATCAGCCAGAGAGATCGCCTCCTGGATTCCACTTGTGCTAGCTACAATAACATATTTTAATGAACAATGGAAAAAAGCTGCAGACCGAATAAACAGACTGCTTTAAATTCGCTTTCACTCAGGGCAGGGGATGGTTTTATTCCTTGGTAGTGATCCTGTACGATCGCATGGTAAAGTTTACAAGTTTTTGTTGTGTTCCCCAGGAGATGCCTGTCATAAAAGCCCTCTCTCTGGCATGCTGTTCTTTTCCTTGTTCTGTTGAAGGTTCTTGAGATTACCTGTTTCTGTCTGAGAATCTTGTCAATCATTCCTTCTTCTAACAGTTCATCCTTATGGTCCTGGGTCTTGGTCGTAGTACCCATGGCTGAAAAGAGCTGTATGGATTCTAAATGGTGAGCTATGCAGCAGGAGTTTAATCTTCCTCTAGGAGATTAATAACTCATTCCCAGTAGAGAGATGAGTAAATCGTATCCATATCTAGCTCCTAAAGTCTCAGTGAAAATAACATTTTCTTTAACTCTTTTTATCTTCTTTTTTTTTTTTAATAAATGTTTAAGTACCAGACACACAGCAATTTTTCACCAAAACTCCTGCATGTATATCAAGACACTAATTCAGTAACACAGGTCTGTCTACCCAGGCAATCTTTATGCATTTTATGCTATGACTTCAAACTGTGACGACATTAATTAAGTGGCAGCATCTATGGGGTAGAGAAATTTGAAGCCTTTTCTGCTCACCTGTCTCACTAGGGCTGAGTAGAGGTAAAGATCACCTCCCTCAGCCTGCTGCCAATGCTCTATGCACCCCAGCATACTGTTGGCCTTTTTTTCTGTGCATTGTGGGCTCATGGTCAGCTTAGTGTCCACCAGGAAGGACCCCAAGGTCCTTCTCAGCCACGTTGCTTTCCAGCTATTCAGCCCCAGTGTGTATGGGTGCCTGGGTTGTTCCTCCCCAGGGGCAGGACTGTGCATGTACCTTTGTGGAACTTCGTGAGATTCCTGTCTGCCTGTTTCTTCAGCCTCTTGAGGTCCCTCTGAACAGCGGTGCACCCATCTGGTACAGCAGCTGCTACTCCCAGCTTTGTATCATCTGCAAACTTCTTGAGTGTGCACTCTGACCCAGCATCCAGGTCATTAGTGAAAAGATTAAACAGTATTGGCATGAGTACCCTTGGGGTACACCACTACTGACTGGCCTCCAGCTGGACTTCGGGCCACTGATCACACAAGCCAGTTTTCAGTCCACCTCACTGTTCGCTTACCTAACCTGTACTTTGTCAGCTTATCTATGAGGATTTATGGGAAACTATGTCAAACGCTTTGCTAATGTTGAGGTAAACAACATCCACACCTCTCTCCTTGCTCACTGAATTAGTTACCTCTTTGTGGAAGACTGTCGGGTTGGTTAGGCATAATTTCCCCTTCATAAATCTGTACTATCTACTCACGATCACCTTCCCATCCTTCATGTGTCTGGAAATGGTTTCCAGTATAAGTTGCTCCATCACCTTCCAAGGGATCAGGTTGAGGCTGACCGGCCTGTAGTTTCCTGGCTCACTCTTCTTGTTCTTCCTGAAGATAGGAGTGACATTTTCTTTCTTTCAGTCTTCGGAAGCTTCTCCCTATCACCATGAAAAAAAAGATAATTGAGAACAGCCTTGCAATGCCATCAGCCAGATCCTTCTGCACATGTGGGTGCATCCCAACAAGCCCCATGGACTTACATATGTCTAGTTTGTTTAAAAGTTCCCTAACCTGATCCTTCTCCAGGAAGATGCCACTGAGGCGTTAGGATACCGGGTTTGACAGTGTCTGTCACTCCAAATCCCACTTCACTGGCACACTGCACAGAAATAAGCATTTCAGTTTCAAAATCTTCAACTGAAGGGTCTGTTATTTCTATGTTATGTTTGTGCTTTGCATGAGGATGAGCGTCGGAATGACTGTCCATATTCCCAGCTCATGATGGCATGACACTGCACCAACGTTCTTCAACTGTCTTCAGGGATATCATCATATCTCCAGGCAAACTGTATTTTTGCTGCAGTCAAGAATTAATGCTCTTGTTGATCTTCCTGCTTCATCTTACCTTCACTGATTTTCATTGTGATCAAAAAACCTCACTTTTCTTTCACAATAACTTGATTTTTTTCCTTGCATTAGTGAGCTAAGAAGACAACATGCAGCATTCCTGTGAGCAATTCCAGACAGACAGAACACTGAGATTCTTTTTAGTTCTTTCTGCCTGACGACATTAGTTAATGTTAATGCTTCTTAGTGCTGGCATGTGCTGTTTCACAATCAGAAGGCTATGTTTCCAAAGTGAAGTAGTAGTAAAGTCTTTCAGTATACTTCTATTTTTCAGCTGCAAGTGTAAAACAAAAATACAAGGCATAAGGCAGACCTTATGATGAGGCACTAGCCATAAAAATATCTTAGTTTGAGGAGAAAGGTATTAAATGCTTACTTTATAACTATTCTGCAAAGTATCTGCTTTGAGTGAACTCCTTGGAAACATGTCTCATAGTGATAAGGCATCTGGGTGGGGTGGATATGGCAATTGTCTGGAGCGCAAAAAAAAACCCCTCGGATTCTGAAAGAGATTATAAAATCGGAGTTCATTTGAACACCTGCATGACAGTGAATACTCGCTGAACACTATATATATTGTAGGTGACAACTCCAGCCAGAGCAATGCTGAGAAATGCAGGGTAATCACTGGCAAGGGGAACTGAGTTACTCCCAAACAAAATAGATGTAATCTTCTTCTTCTTGGGTAAATAGGAAGGAAGCCTTTAAGCATTTCCTAATTGCAGAGATGATCTGAATTCAAATCCCATCTTTGATCAATCATTTGTTGGGATTGGCAGAAGTTTGGAGCAGAGGAAGAAATGTTCCTTGCACTGCCTTACAGTCTACACTTGCAGGTTCTCCTTTCAGGAAGGAGGACTAACTGGACAAGATGCCAAATGTGTGAAATGGAGGAAGCCTCCCACATTTAAAAAAAAAAAAATGAGCCAGAAATGTAAAATGATCTGCTCTTGTTTCCTCTTGTAAAGCTAGTTCCTTGAAAGCTACATTCACTTAAAGTGACTGAGCTTGATTCACTGAGCATGGGTATCTTTGGATCAGGCCCAATGTTTCTGCTGTGCAGCAAAAGATGACTAAGATGCAAGACCTCTGTCTCCAACATACAACACGAGTTTGCCCACAAATACTGTTTCAAGTGGGGTAGGAGGAACTCAGCACCGCTGAAAATTAGAAAGAAAAAGAAAAACAAAATAATGATTATAGCAGAAATTATTAATAGTATCAGTCATCCCAACAGTTATGCATGAGAGACAAAATTCCAAATAAAGCCTTCAAATTTTCAGTATCCTTCCTGTTCCTTCTTTTTCTTCCAAATGAAATAAAGAGGGGGTGTTTAATGCCTTGGATTTGTGTTCAAGTTTGCTGTATTTAATAATTTTTTAGGATTATTGAGCTGAAAGGTACTGAAGTTCATTACCTATATGCAAATCTACATTTTAACTTCTCACCTTAAGATGAGACATGCATGTCTTTCACACTTCCATATTTCGACAATTGCTAAAATTATATTGTTCAAACTCTCAAAAAAAATTGCCATTTAGCAATCTTTCTCTTACACAGAGAGAAGACTGAAGTTAAAGCTGGAGCATTCAAGAGAAGGAACTGTTACACTGCAGCTCACCAGCAGCACGCATGTGGCGCTCCTGTATCAGTACAAGATTTTAGCCAATCCCAGTGTGACATAAATTTGAAAGCAGAGTCAGCTACATAGCAAATTTGTCATTAAGTTACGCTTGTTGAATGCTGGTCAAGGTTAAATAAAGTTAAATAAGGCAATCATCAAATAAAAATTATCATTAGAATCACATTAACAGTGTGAGATTAATTCAGTGGAAGATAGTGGGTCCTGTAAACAGGATTTTGAGAATGAATTTTTGTAACCTTAATGGATGAAAACACTAACCCTGAGATCTAATTAGCATGACCCATTTCCTGGTCCTTGGAAGCAATAGTCAGATCTGCAAACTTCATGTGCATTCAGTGGCTTATGCAATTAGTCTTTATCTCTCCAAATTGCACAGATATGAAATTTACCTCATTAATGCCGGGCTACTTTAGGCAGTCATATTTTATTGCTGCACATCATTTGGGATGACTCAATGTTAATATCTTAAAGACATTTGGATATACAGTTGTTACCATTAAACATAAATACACAGATTCATTCGTCCCTCAAAATGTATTGTAGAAAAATTAAGTATAAAAGCAGTAACAGAACAGAGGAGAAAAACTGTGAACTTTGTAGCTTCTCTATGAGCTCTGCTTACCTCCTGGGTGACACCTCTTTCAGGCTGGAGAATCGCATTCATCTCCAGACTTCTTTTGACTTTGAGGCAGCAGGAGTATTAACATCACTTAATGTTTGTGCTCCCAGAATCTGATCCAATCTTGGCAGAGGAATAAAAAGCTTGATTTGGGGTTAATTTAGCATGTGTTCAGAATCACCCATTTCAGCAGATCTTTTAAAAATCAGAGCAGACATGCTCTAAAGTAGGAAAGCAATGGGCTCAAAAAGCAATGACAACAAGGATGCAGTTTTGTCCTTTTCACACAAAATAAGTAGGATATCACTAGCTTGCTTACTTCTCACTCAAGTGACTTCATATAAGTGTTTGATATCATCAGTGGTCATCACCATTGCTGGCTCTTCACTTCTCACACTTTCTTTCTCTAAGCATATTTTAAAATTATCTAGGTCCCTTTTGTCAGCAAAGAATTGGGAAACAAGAATTATTTTTTGTCCTTCTGCTGATAACAGGCCATTCTAAAATCTACATAAAGCCTATTTCAGCAACATACAAGTGCCTCACAAAGTAAAAGTTTCCAGAGTATAGACCTTAGTCAAACAGCCTAATATCCTTCACGATGACTTTACGGATACAGAGGCCCTAAAGTACTGTTGTTTCATCAGCTTAAGTTTCCCCTTGAGAGAAACCTGAGACTCCCAAGAGATCCTGTGTTTAATTCCATTGTAGTAAATTCCCTTTCATTTCACTAGCAAGGAAGACAGGAAAGCAACAGCTCCCTTTGACTGAGACTGTTCCATTCCCTTCTGCTCTATACACAGCCATTTTCCAGACAATGGTCTGAAAAGCCCAAAGAAGCTCTTTTTTGAGGAAAAAAAAAAAAACAAAACAAACAAAAACACTGAGCAAAAAACCTGATCATAGCTATGTTTGCAATCCTGAGTTACCTTTTGAGTATGCATATGCAGGTGAGGCAGTAGAAAAAGCAAGAAGCATCTCCTCAGCACGGGCTGCCAAGTCAAGAGAATGAGCTGCAACAAAAAGCAGACTCTGTTACCTTTTCTACCCCAGCTTAAAGTTTCTCACAACCACCTGTTGCAATATCACCACTCCTCCATACTGTCCCTTCCATGTTAGTATGCCACATCTTTAACTATGTACCGCAGAAACCTTTATCTCCCTCCAGTTTCTATACTGCCACTGCCTTGCGCAGGGATAGCCTTCATCCTGACTGCTTAGACCACCAAGAGCACATGTCCTTTGACTGGCCACCTGGCTGCTACCTGTCACTTCCAAGTGATCCAAAATAGATGGCTTAGGGCCTGTGGTTGGCATCAGTGGCATAGGCTGTTCTGTAGGGGAGAATAGGATCTTCTAAGAAAAGAAGTTTAAACTCCATCATTTATGACCCTCTGCCTCACATTAGCTGATTGCGGTGAGTAATAATTCCTAAAGTTCCTTTACTGCCTTCTACTAACACATATTAACACCATGTCAAGGCCAAAGTAATGGCTTGTTTCCAAAAAGCATAATATAGCCAGACACTGCAAGAGGATACGTGCTTTCTGCTAACGCATCTACCTGATTAAAGAAGTACAGAGTGGCATTGTTTCTTTTTCCTCCTCACATATTTCCATGCACTACAGCATGTATGAATGGATTGTCCTTGAGACAAGCGTGCTGTTTATCTAAAGAGGAAAGCCTTGAGTCAGGAGTTCAGGGCACTTGACATATCATAAAATTAGCCTTCAGCAGAGTTATGAAAAGCCGTGTTTAATGCTAGATTTATATTTACATGCTGAAAGACAACTTGTTTCCCTGCTGTAACTAATTTAAAAACTCATGCATGCCATTGTCATGGGTGTTAAGTTAGATGTGAATGCTGATATGTATTAATCATCAGTTAACCACCAACAAAACTGATGTTCCTGAGGGGAACACTTTAGCAATCACATGGGATTGCACAGCTTTAGAAAAGACAAAGGGTGCAGTCTATGGGGCCCAAACACAGCTACATACTCACCTGAGGATGTGCCATAGACATGCTCATTCGCCAGCCCAGTAGTCAACAGCCTCTATTAGTCTCACATGAAACAAAAGCTAGAGTAACTCAGTATCGTGTTTTACTCTTCCTGCCATCATCACTTTTAGCCCAGTTTCTTTTACTGACAATGTGGTTTTGCCAGAAGGCTACTTCCAGTTCTTCTGCTCTTTAATAGTGAATGCAGGCTGAGATTTAGGATCCTCTTGTTTGTAGCTCTGCCAACATAAGCTGAGGACAGGATAGCAAGAGATGGGCTTGTGCACGGGGTCCTGCTATGATATCGTTGCTGCTTGGTGCAGGGGACAGACAATTCTACTGCACTTCTGTGTTGTTCAGGAATCAGAGGGATGATCATATTATACAGTTTTTAGATCACAAGACAAAAAATTGATATGACCTACTTTTAGGAAGACATATTCTAATAACATGAAATATAAGGATCAAAATATGAAAGGTGGGGCAGGCAGACACTTAAGGGCAGGGTAAGAATAAGCCAGAGTAGTGAAATCCTTTAAATTCCACAGTCTAGCAAAAGCTTATCACGTGATTAGTTTTTACTTCAGTGGGAGCAATAATGAAACTGTGTTGCTTAAACGCCTTCCAAATAGAAACTGATCTAAGCTTAAACACTTAGTACATATAAACAAGTACTTAAATGTTAGTTGAATCATAGATGCTATTCTTTATTTCTTCAGAAAAGAAATTATGTAATGAAACACAAAATAAATACATGAGCCTGCTGAGGCTGGTATCCCTACCAAATTCTGACTTGGGTAAGTACATATTTCCTCTCTTCTGCCTTCAGCAAATCTTTGCAGCCTTCATGTATTTGTGGAGTATTGCATATTTAGGCTGTTCGCTCTCATCCTGGAGGTAGCTACCTTGTCATGGCAGATGAAATGACCAGTAGGCACAAGCTGATTCTTCAAAACCTAGTGAATAGCTGACCCAGCCAATTATACATGCTGCAAAATCAGTATCAGCAGCAGTCCATATGCGTTGCTTTGCATTTAGGTGCCTTAAAAATGGAGACATGGTGCATTTCTCATCAGTGACCTGTTTATGTCCTGGGGAGTGAGATTTAAGTGAAAAGTTTAAAAAAACCTCTAAGCCCACAATAACAATCTGGAGAATCACAGCCTTGACTGAAGTTATTTAACCCCTCACCCCTCAACAAATCAATAGATACTGAAAAAAACTAAGGACAGGCCATGTTAGAAGTAGGTTAAATAAGCAACAGAACAGAGTTATCCACTAGACAGAAATTATGATAATACTTAATATCTCCTAAGCATTCTGATATTGGATGGGCCTATATCAGCAGGCTTATAAAGGATAATGTGCAATTGGAGTGTGGATAATCACTGCCTCTTCATGTCTAAGAGTAGAAGAAAATGTTCTCAAAAATCAAAGGTGGACAAAATACATGTGTGTATTTTGGCCTGGAAACAGACCAGGTAAATACCTTATATTCTGCCTCCTTTAAACCTCAAAGTGGAATTTTAGTAGTGTTTGGACCTCACACTGTATTTTTGCACCCAGAGGGTATTTTCAGTTTAAGTTCCTACTTGGTTTGACTTTCAGTTATGTTTTTTGGTGGGGACGGGTGGCATGTAAGGAGAAGCTCTGGGTTAAAGCATTGAAATCTGCTGTAGGTGACACTCTTCTGACGACATTGCAATAGATCTTGGGTGTAAAGGATTTCCTCTGTGAAATCTACACCAATTGAAGGCTAAAAGGTCTTCCTAAGGACATTAAATCAAAGTAGGACCAACCCATAACCCATTTCCAAAATGGTGCTGAACATCCACTTCTCTATATTTCTGTAAAAGTCATTCTGGGTGTTAGCATCTTGGCAGAACTACAGGACTTTCAAATGCTACATTGTCATGGGTTATATTTAGTGAAGTGGTAAATAAAATTGCCCTTTATATGTAATTCTGTTTATATATCTGAGTGCTGCTTTTCCATTTCTTTCTTTTTTTTTTATTTGGTGGTTTTCTTTGTATTTTTTCTTCATGTTTTGTTTTAGCTTCTGAGTTTTAAGACCCCCCTCAGTGATGTGGCATTTTGATCCCACTGAAGTCATAATAACTCTGGGTGCAATTTATTATTGCAACAAGTTTTCAGTCTGTTTCCAATTGTTTAACGTAGAGAAAAATTGTTTCCAGTAAAGCACATGAACTAATGGAGTAGTTTGCTGGATTGTGGCTGGCTTTGGTCTATACTGGATTCAACTGGTTGTTTTGTTACTGTTTACTTCATATTTTTATTACTTTGTGCTGAGATGCGTTGCAGCCAGCAGCTTATACGTGGATTAAATAAATAAGGGAAAAGATGATAGCACCCTGAGAAATTAGCAGATCTGCACTTTGAGAAGGGGATGGCACTTTCCACCTACTGTACCTAAGTGGAGGACTTTTTACTCACACTCTCCCGCCTACTGGAGGATGCCATCATTGTTCCTATTTTGCTGACTGTGACCAACAGCAGTCCCCTGCTTCTCCAGCAGCTCCAGATAACTGTTTTGATGTATTGCTGGATGGACTGGATTTGCACTGCCCTGCAGTCCCGCTGATACAAAAATGCCCTTAAGATCCTGCCTTTCCCATCCTAATCTACAAAGGAAACAGGAAAAAGGAACTTAAACTCCCTGTACTCAGACAGCAATGAGACTGTTCCAGCCTGCTCCAGTGCTGCGATTTCTTGCCTGTGACTTGTAAACAGCATACCATGCAGGAGAAGAGTAACCAGTAAACGTCTGCCCCGAGAAAAGGATACTCCATGAGCGACTGTAAGAACTGGATGGATATATTTCAGAAAGCATGGACCCTTTAGCACATCTAGTTCTCTATGGATTCAGCCTGATCATTTCAGGTAAGCCTTTGCTTTAATATCTGTAGTTGACCTGTCACGCCTTTCTTGTTTCTCATGCGATGTGCAGACAAAACGCATGACTCCCTACTCCAGCACTTATCTTTATTGATTTAAGTACTTGTGTTTGCTTCAGCGAGACCACGTACCTCTGTGCAGTGCTCTCACAGCGAGCGAGGGCAGGACTATGGCCAAGCTATTGGGGAGGATTTAGCTACAGCGGTAGAATCCACTGCTGCCTCCTTGTTGAAGTCATTTGTTGACACATACACACATTGCGACAGGGTTTTTCCTCTGTCTAATGGTATTAGCTTTTTCGTAAAGCTTATTACTTTGAAACCATTGATGTCTTTCCCCAAGAATATCTGCTTTAAATATAGATTAAATATTGACTTTTTCTGTGACTGACTTTATGAACTGGCTGTGTGATAGGAAAAGTTGACATTTCTAGGTATTCCAGTATCTGATTTTAGACAAGTTTTCAGACAAGATTCCACAACTGGAATCTAGATGAAAGTCAGTGGACAAAAAGGGCAGAAAAATGCACATTATATAAGATCAATTAATAACACTTCAAATGCAGCTAAAGAATGATTCATTATTATCAGCAATTGCAATTAGTTCAGCAAGTCAGAAGTTAGTCATAAGAGACATCTGCAGAAAGGTACACAGTAAGATTGTACTAATGCAAATTTATTTTATAGTATTTGGAGCATTAGTGTTAGAGATGCCTTGCTGAAGCTATCACAAGCAGAGCCCTGAGGAAGCCTGCACTCTTCCCACCGGCTTCTTAGTTGCTCGGCATTTGAGTATCTCTTTCACCATCCATATTTTGATTTTCTAGACAGTTTCATCTGGGTAACATACCAAGCAAAACCTGTAAAAGAGAAATACAACTCACACAATAACCTTAGACTTTTAACTCACTCCTAACCATTTCATTGAGATATGCATAAGTTGTTCCAGTCCATCTCACAGTAAAAAGGTAATGTGCTGTAAAACTGCAGATTGTGCTGCAATGAAAACCAGAAAGTAGCAAGAAAAGGCAGAAGTCCTCATTGCCATGTAACTTGCTTTACAATTTCCAGATCTTCTTGATTAGCAGCATGTTAATAGCTAAGTGAAATTACAAACAAATGCATTTGAGATGTTGCTTTTGGCATCTATAAAAGGCTAGAGATTAATACAGGCAAAAATTGTGTTTAAAATCTGTTGAATGCATGTTTGGAAGTATTCTTATCTAGCTATTGCTGTAATAGGCTGCATTTTGTTTACCAATTCCTCTTTTGTGGCTTAAGTTTCTTGATTGTTTAGCAGCACATTGATCCAATCTATTTAGCCCTCAGATCACTTCCAGCTTTTCACTTTAAGGAGGTATCTGGTACTGTAAGCATTATGGATGGAGCAGAAAAGAAAGTCCAGTTACCCCAACTCTTTTTCCTTGTCCTTCCTGTTATATTATGTGGTAATATATACCTAACTGACACAGAAAGCAAGCAGCGTTCCTTAAGTCACAAGTACTGGAGAAACAAAAGTCGGCTGCAGAGATTAGCTATAAAACATGGACAGTGCAGACAGCTCAGTACTGAAGAGGTGCCAGTCATTGCCTTTTCCACTGGGGCAGACCAGTGAGGTGTGTGCTGTAGTCACACCCATCTCAATAGATCTGTCAGCTTTCCCGCTTTTGTTTGAGAATGATATCATGTTTCCTGGGGCGAGTGGTGGAAGACAATGCATGCCCGCTTTCCTCTAGATACTGCAGGCGGAGTCCAGGAAAGCAGGACTGACATTCCCTGAGCAGGGGAGGCTTTACACTCAGCACAGACAGTGAACTGGCTTAACCTTTTCCCTGATGATCGTAGGCTTCTCTGGGTGTGTTGCTGGGTAGGCACAAAATCCACTCCACCCTTTTCCAAGGTGAAGACCATCCGCTTGGCTCCCATTACAAGAAACAGCCTTTGATTTAATTTTTTGTGTTTTTTTGTCGTTTTGTTTTGTTTTGTTTTGTTTTTATAACAGTACTCCATTCACAGCTAAAACTAAAGATCTGATTTGGAAGGTAATGTTAAAAATATACGCAAATGCTCTACTTTTGCACTGTATAAACGGTCACTGCTTGCCATAGCAAATGTTCACTTAAACTGACAAGGTGTTGAATTTAATCCTGCTGGGATTTGTGAAACTAAACTGAGCATCACCACATGTTTTTCTTCTGGTGGATTCTGCTCCAGTCAACATTTTGTAAAATCAAAATGATCCTGGCATCCATCCTGAAGTATGGATTCAAACTCCAAGATTGTGGCTAGGTACAATCTGTTAAGTCTCGACCAAAGAAGAGCTGCAGACTCACCTATTCCCTCAGAAGACTGAGGAGAAAGCAAGGAATGAGTGTCGGAGCTTGCCTTTTGCCTCTTAACATCCTCAAATGGTCTGGAAATTTGCTTGCAGCTTCTCACAGTGGGCTAACTCTCAGAAATGTTCATGTGTGGGCCTTATTTTAGCAAGAAGGGCACTGTCAGTAATAGATTTGTGGAAACCAGCAACAGTTAAAATCAGTTTCAAGAACATTTCTTTGACTGTTTCTGGCAGGAGACAAATGCATTGTCAAAGGTCTCCGTTCTCCAAGACAGACAGAATCTTCTATGCTATAGCTTTTCTCTACCAATAATCTTAGATCTAGCGGGTTTCTAAAAATACTGGATTTTTTTTGTGTGTGTGTGATTTAGCTGTTGGACCCATATATGGTAAAAGACTCAAAAAGTTATATTAGCCTTTTAAGTGGAACTAACAGTGCAGAGGCATTCAGTGGTAGCTCTCTGTCATCCCTGTTGATGGCTGCGTTTTCTTTGGGATCAGTAGATGTTATAAAAAAAGACATAAATCATATCTATAATCATTATTATGTGACTCATTTACATATTTAGAAAGTTAAGCAGCTTTTAACATACATTACCATACACACAAGCACCATTATGATGCTGTAGGCTCTTCAAAATTACAAGAAATCATAATTTTTAGTTAGACTGGAAAGTTCTAATAATTCTCTTTCAAGACTTGGTTTTGCCTTGTGAAGATTAACTTAACCTAGAGAAAACCTGTATTAACCTCTGTTAACACATGCCTGTGACAGTGAACATGGATGTCATTCTTCCCATAATTAAAGGGACGAGGCCTCTGTGAGTATCTTCAAATATGCTGTTGTCAGACCAAAACGGCACCTGAACTTCGAACAGTCTGTCCTACGGCTGCAGTGCTGAGGGTTTGAGCCTCCCACAGCCAAAGCAGTGGACACATCACATTTGAGCTTTTGATCTCAGGTATTTCAAAACTATGCTGACTAGACATTAGACTGACCACAACCTTTCAGACCTCTAAATTATCAAACTACTAATGTGAATTGCAAGAGAAATTTAAAAAGGGATTTCAGTCCTTGTTCCTGAAATGTATTTGATTTGTGAGACCCAGAAGTTGCATCTGCCTTCCACACTTAGGTTATTTACCCAGAGTATCCTGATGCCTTTTTCATGGGTCTGAAATTTACACAGAATTTAGACTCTTCTTGAGATGCAGCCTTCCTCTAATCCAGAAATGATGGGACTGCCACAGAAATCACTGGTTGAATCTCTGACCTGGTGAATGTTGGTATTTCTGCACAGTTCTGTTAGGCCGATAATGACTACAAAATCAATGGATTTGTTTTATGGGAGAAAGAGAGCTGTTCTGTTTTAGTTACACTGCTGGCTACATCTTTACAAAGAAAAAAGTTCCAGCTGTGAAAGCTGGAAGCCAAAAACAACAGCTTCAGCATGTGCAGGCAGCTCTGTGCACCTACCGTAAGTGTAATTAGAAAAGTGGGCTGATTCTCTCCAGTTCTTTTATTTTTTAGCTTTAGAGTTTGCTTTTGGTGTGTTCCTTGTTCAGACCTAGTGAGAGGTAGAGTAGCTCTCAGGAAGCCTGTGTTCCCAAAGGCCATTTCAGCAGCTGGGAACAGTCAGCAGTGAAAAGGCATTGCATCAGACCCAGAGGAATCAAATCTAAAAGGGTGAAATGAAATCACACTACATTCACAAGTGTTAACATACGCTATTGTTTTAGATACAGATTTCATATATATATATACATATATATATATGTATGCATATATTACATTGTTCGAGCATTTAGTCATAATTAAGCTGGTTGGATGGATTACTTTTTCGCTGAAATTCCATTTCAGGGAAAAAAATGAAGTTGTAACATTTTGCAGAGATGGTCTGACACCCACAAGAATTTCATCTGGAAGGCTTTAGGTGGACAAGAGGGAGCATAGAAGTCAGAGAGACTGATTGCAGCTGAGCAGCTGGCTTTAGGGCAGGGGAGATGTGGAGCTGGTTCTTCATGAGAATTTCCTGGCTTGGAAACCTGCTCTGCATTGGTCATGTAGACTTGAGCCTGCTTGGCCCAGACCTGTCTCTTACACACACAAAAACCCTGTTCAGCTTTCCATGGAAGATCAAGAAGTCATTGTGGTGTGGAGGTTGTTGGGTAGGCACAGAAGAAATGAACGAAAAATGGATGCACCTACCACTTGTGTGAGATAGATGTACAGTTCCATGGTCAGCTCCCAATGTGATGCAAGATCTATGTGGGACTGGAGGGATGAAAAGCTTAGAGAAATTGTAATAAAGAACTGTCCTCCAAAGACAAGATCTACCCTGTGCTAGTGGCAAGGTTGTATTTAGGATGTTGTTCAACTGCGGTTCCAGTGGAGACACATAGCAAAGAACCAGATGGTGTCTGAACTGGAGACTTTCCTGTAAGGAGTTTAAAATGCTGATTGTTTTTTAGGGTACAGATTTGACAACTGTTCTCCAGCTAACACCCAAATTAAGAACATGCACTGATAATGGCATATTATGCACATAATAAGGTCATATCATTCATTCTGTAGTTCATCACTAGGAAATGCAAGCACTTTTATGGTGTGAAGATATTAGGCATTTACTAAGTTCTGAAAGAATTTTTGAAAGACAGGTTCACAAATGACATTTCTGTATTCAAGGGTAATATACATAAACTTTTTGCTTCAAGGTCATTATTTTGCTTGCCTGGTATTTATTTACTTTTTGCACTGTGTCACCCTGTCTAATGAAGTGCCTTGGTTAATTTCCCCTTCAGACTGTAACAAGTCTCCCTTGACAATGCAGTCCCATCTGCACTTCTGATCATGCTGATGTTTTTCTCTTGTGTTATTTTCTGGTTCTTCATCCCAGACCTGCCACTGGTCAGGGACCTTAGCCCTGTTAGTCACAAATTGTGCTTAGCACCAGAAACATCTCCCACTACTCTACTCAGAAAAAATCAGTAAGTGGCAAAGTGAGCGTACACTACTGCATAGGCAAGAATGTATTAGAGTATGTCTGTCCAGCAGTATGTGTCCGCTCACAGACACTTCCAGACAGTTAACCTTATGCATGTTGTATGCACTGATATATCCTATGAAGACTAATCCATTACCTGTGTTATTTTGCATACTTCTGCTTGGCACATGTGCGCAAACAACATACATATGCAGTATACATAGTAGCTTCATAATGCAACTTACAAGGACCACCCTTGTTATGGACATATTTATTCTTGCTTGCAAGTACTTTCTTGACGGTAATACCTGTATTTGGCCAGCTGCAAATCCAGCCAGACGTAGCTGAACTACAAGCCTGTCCTACTCGAGCTTTCCCACATTCCTCATCCTTTTTCAGCATTACTTAGCACATTGTCAGCTGGTTGTTCAACAAGCAATTTCTGCTGATATGTTTCTTTCTGCTTTACTTGCTTATGGTGAACCAGGCCTAAGGAGAAGTCATGAGAAAGTGTCTTTCTACATTTTGGTTACTTACACACACACATTTAGGCACGCTCACTGGGAAACCCCCAACCAAGCTGCACCAGTGTTTCTTTTCTATCTTTTCATCTTAAAAGATTGCTTTGATGGATTGTGAAACAACTGAAATGTATAGAAAACAATTTGACTCTATTTTGCAAGAAGGCAGTTGCATTTCCTTCAGCTGCTCCAGATATACCCAAGGGCCCATGAGAAACCATTAGCCCTAGTAGCTTTGACAGACTATTTTATTTTTCACACTTGTGCTCTGGTCTTCCCACTGATTCTAAGTAGAAAAGTGATGTTCTGGCACTAATTTTTTGGTTTCATAATACCTTCCCTCCACAAATAATTCCCTCTTTCTAAGGGCAAGAGGTCTCTGTATTCTCTGAGCTGTGAGCCATCCCACAGCTACCCAGTAGCATCACATACAAGCAGTAAGATTCTTTCTATGGACAACAAGAAAGGTTTTATTGGAAAAACTGTCTTTTTGCTCATTTATGAGCTGTTTTTCAGCAGCATTTCTATCTCGCTCTTTTTTCGCCCTGCTGCTGCTGCTGTGTGGCAGAGAATCTTAATCTCTTTGGGTAATAATAACTTCAGCCTTGTTTTCCTGTGGAGGACTGAGCTGTCAGAGGAGAACTTGACTCACTGGGAGAAACTGCCTGAGCTGCTGCTATCTTTGCATCCCAGGTGAAGTTTCCAGAACACCAATAGACTACTGAGCCCATGAGCCCTCTCAAATTATTTATTTTTTTAGGAAATGAACAAAAGATATCCAAGATTGATAAGAGAAATGTTGAGTGCACAGAAAAAGAGGAAATAAAGATTACCAAATTCTGGTGCGGTATATGTTCCACTGTCCATATGAAAAATATTCCCAAACAGCTAAAGTTTTGGGTTAGTTTCTGACTAGCTTTAATATTAAGTAAAAGGAGTACTCTATTTTTTCTTCTTCCTTTTTTTTTTTTTTTTTTTTTTAAGGGAGAGGAGACATGGGGATTGTATCTCTATTTTGTTAACTTCTTCATATTTCACTTGCATTATTTCCATCCTGATTATCTTCCAAATTGGCCAATTGGTTAATTAAAAAAAAAAAACAAACAAAACCCACAATGTAATTTATTCAGTACCTCACTAAGAATTAATCAAATGATATACTTTTTCAACAAAATTGTTTACATGATTGCCATTTGTATTCCTAAAGAGATTAGTTTTAGTAATTAGTAATTACTAAATTAATAGCAGAAATAATTTTAGTTCCAAGCAATAGCAGTAAAAAAAAGAGAACTGCCTAAGCATTTCAAATTTCATCACCTTTTATTCCCTTTGCTTCACCTGATGAAAAAAGAGGTGGAATTTACTGAAATTTTCTGCCCTCCCCTCTTCTCTTAAATAATCAGTACTTTAAAAGTATTAATCTTTCCACTTACCTCTTGCCACAGCTCTTCTTTTTCCTCTCTTATGCTCCAAATGCCAAGGGAAGGACTTCCAGCTTATACTCACTTCAAGCAATTAATAATAAAGCTCTACAGATATAAGGAAAATAAATGTATCATTAAATTTGTAATATCTAAACAATTTCTTTCCTTCCACTACTACTCAGTATTAATTAATAGCTAAAACATTTACTCAGAACTTTGCATTCTCAATACACCTTGCAAATATGGACTAGTGATTAAATATGTGTTTGGGGAGCAGTGGGGTATGGTTATCCTTTACCTTGATGGAGCTGACCACTCTGGCTGCTTGCTATGGTAGAGGAGTGTTAGCCACTCCACAGTATTAAGCACTTTTCCAACTAACAGGCAACTTTGCAACGGCCTCACATTAGATAGAAATTGTCTTGAATATTTCCATGTTTTCCTAGGGAACAGAGAAGGGTTAACAGCGTAAATCTGGAATTATTTAGGCAGGGACTTTCTGAGACAAAAGAACAAATCATAACACTTCTCTGTTCTTGTAAGACTTGTGTGTACTCATCTATGGCATTAAACTATCTCAGCTTGAGATTGCCGCATTATTTTATTCCTGAACTAGTGTCTAGCATCAATTCCGATCTAGGGAAGTGATGTTTTGAACTTTATCAAAGACTTTCTTGCTCTTTGAGCAGACCTGTGTCTGGGATGTGTTCCAGGGAATTTCTGAGAGCTGTTTGTTGCAGCTGGTCCTGGCTGAGTTTTGCTGGTGCAACACAGCACAGAAAACGTGATGACTGTCCCTGTATGAATGGCAATTTGGCAGGGAATGAGAAAACACAGGGGCTGCAGAGACAGCGTGATACACACTTATTCTCTGTTCAGCACAATTTCCCCAGGTGAATATGTACTGGAGAAGCTATGAAAGATACAGCCAGGTATCACCTAGCAAGAGAGACTAGAGTCCTGTAGTTAATAGTGGGCCAAGAGGAACTGCAAAGGTCTCCCTGCATTCATTTTGCCATCTGGGTTATAGTGGGTGTTATTGCTTTAGTGGATGCCAAATTCTCTGTGCTGGGAAGGCTCAAAGCACTGCACCACAATGGGTGTGTGTCATAAATACTGGGCAATGAATCCTCTCTGCATGGTATCTCCCGTTTCCAGCTTTACCCCTCTGCAAGTGTTCTCTCTTCTTAAAATCTATTTGCACACACAGCAAATTGCCTTCCTGATAAGGTCAGTTCTTCAAGGACCAGGGCAGGAGTCAAAGGACTTTTTCAAGGAAGCACAGAGGATTGTCACTGGTACAGAGACAGGCTGTTTCCTGTCTGAACTTGCTGTGCTTTTCTCAGAGAGCTAAATCCTGTTGTCCTTATTTGGTCCTTACATACTCAAAGTCTTCCTTAACATCAAGGGTAGGATTTGCCTAAGTTTTGCCAGACTAAGTAAATTCCTTTTCAGCAAGGACAGTTGGTTTAGTTTAAGTTGCATTACCATCAAGATATGCTGCAGGAACCCCTAAACATAAAGCATATATGCATTTTACACTTTTCTGGGTTGTTTTTTTTCCACAATCTGAGGGCAGAAACTCCCAGTGGAGTCAAAGAAAGCCTTCCTATCACATCAGAGGCCTTAGGCTGATGTTAAAATGCCAGTCCTGCTAGATTCTGAATTGAACTAATGAGTTGCCTTCAAGCCAATGTGCTGCTAGGGTCCTTTTTTTTTTTTTTTCAAAATGCACCTAAAGCATAGCTTTTCTTAGTGCAAAACTTTCACTTGGATATATTTTAATTTCTGCTTGCAATATATTCCCACTGTGAAATCTTAGCTGCCAAATCATGCCAGGTGTATGATTCCATACTTATGCACAGATACTGCTCCCTTTTCGACACAGAAAGGCCTTCTAGTGTTTCTCCAGGAAGACATGAAACTCCACCTGTGCTCTATCTGCCTCACACAGGTGTCTGGGTTACTCTGCAGTGTCTAATATGACAAAAGCCACCTATATTTAGACAATCAATCGGAACACTATCCATCCACCAATGGCTAGATTTTGATTCATCTGGAATAAATATAAATAAAGTATAAATAAGCAATACAACTGAGCTATGGTTGTTCTGTACCTTGATTACACAATTTGTATTACTACAATGAAACAGAAAAGCATGCAGCAAATGCCCTGAATCTGGTATGGTATTGCTTTGCTACGTTTTGCATAGGGATCAAAGGCAATGTGAAAGCTAGTCCTCTAAACTCAGACTTCTCCTACTACTTTTACTCAGCATATTAAAAGGTTGAGATGCAGGGGTAGGAAAGAGGTGCTATTTTCAGCTTTCAATCTGTGTTGGAAGTCAGAGAAACAGAGAAATGCTAGAGAAATGGAAGAGGAGCCCTGGACAAGCAGCCATCCTCTGAAGGACCCCAGCAACTTAGGCCCATACCTCCATATTGGAAAGACAGTTGCATCTCTGTGCCCTGTAGATGCTAGGCAGAAACATCAAAATATTTCAGTTCTGATCTGCAGGACCCTGCCTGACCTTGACACAGGCAATCACATCAAGTCACAGAGTTTGGATCCAGATCTGGTTCTGAGTTTCGCAGAAGTTTGCAGAAATCAGGATCTTGCCATTTATGATTTTAAGAATATCTCTACCTGGCATGTAATCCTTGCTGATATAAATTGAAGCCCTCTGCTTTCAGTGTTGATGACTGTTGAATTACATCTGCTTTCAGCTGATGCATCAGACCCATAGTAAGAGCACAAATGTTCCTCATATAAACATAAAAATGTTGAGATAAATGCTGTATAAAATGAACGCACAAGTCTGGCCTCATTTCTCTCACATACTTCTTTAACTTTGTTCAAAGGATTTATTTTTATAATGTGCAGCAGGATGAGTTGGCTTCGCTGACCCACACCTTTATGCAATATTTACTTTAACGGCGGTCGCATCCTTTCCAGAAGGTTTCATTTCTCCATTATGTAACTGCAAGTTATCTGCGCTGGCACATTAAAGGGTGGTAACTGTGGCAGACTGGCTGGGTGTGGTGAGTGTCAGTGTGCTGTCAAGATACTTCAGTCCCCAGAGTGGTTGCTGGCATTGAAAGCAGAGGAGGACCTCCTCCCTTGGCCCCGAGCACTACAGAGACACACGCAAAGGCTGCAGTCGACACGAAGACCTTTTGACCCCCCTTATCTAAGACTATACCCCTTCCTTCCAATCAGAGAAACACTTGGAAGCTGAGTGGCACTAAATATTGGGTGTCTCTGTGTAAATACAAAATATACTTGTACCCAAAGCAGGAAAATAGATGTGATGAATAAAAGAAATCAATTATTCTTCCTGTTTCAGCTGGAAAAAATGTTACTGTTTCCCTTCTCCTTACCCTGAATTTCAGAAGTAAAGGGAAACGCCTGTTATTTGCAAATTGTTGATTATAGAAGAGCCATATTTCCCTCCTGCAATGTGCATTTGAACAACTAAATCTGCAGCATTCTGCCAGAGACTGTTTAGGCTTGTTCATTTTCAAAGAACTTCCATCTCCATGTATTTCTGGCAGTTCTATTGATCAAAGGGAGACATTTTGATTGATTTAAAACTAACCTCGTAAAAAATGGCTTTACTAGTGCCGCCAGCTTGGTCTTTGTTTTTGAGAAAGTTTCTTTGTGTCATGGTTCTTGCCACTGTCTGTTAGGACTTTAAATGGTTAACATGTGAATGATTATGAAATCATTCATCCAAATTCATAAATCAGCTGGAAAAAACACTCCAAGTGTTCAAAGTACTACCAGTTCCTATAACTGAAAGACATACCTGCTTTACATCAATTCATACATATTAAATCCATATAAAGGACATAAAAGAAACACTATTAAACTGACAGCCTTATAATCTACTGTCCCTGTTACCAGCAAAGCACCATACTTGAGGCATTTATGTACATGTCTAACTATCCAAGCATCTATCTGCTTCTGCAACTCACAGTTTTCCTTGGGCTTCTTGCAACAGCTTTTAAAAGAAATTCCACAAGTTTGTGAGGCTTATTTCCTCTTCTGAGAAGAACAAACTCCATCTGTTCATGACATAAAACGTAAATCCTCAAGTCAGTGTAGCAGAATAGTTAATATACAATCTTCCTATTTTGCACAAAAGCTGTGCAAGGCACCAGCCAGAGAAACCCTGAGTACTGGGTGAAACAGCTTATCTGGTGATTTGGTCAGCCACATACTCAAACTTTGCAGTAAAATTTTTTCACTTGCTGCTTTTTTCCTTAGGTAAAGTGGAAGCGGCACTGGACCTCATACTGATCAATTCATTCCCTCTGGTGGGCAACTCTGAGACATCACTTATCTGTATCACTTCCAAATGGCGTTCCCGTGAGTCTATCACAATAGACCGAGACCAGGAGGATGTGACAAACCAGCATCGGGAACCACTGGAAGTTAATGAAGACTCAAAGAGAGCAACAGCCAAAACAGTGGTGTGGAAGAGGGAACAGGCCAGTGAAACTATTGGAGCATATTACTGTGAAGGGAAACTCAAGGATGAGGTGACAAGGATACATACCATGAAGATGCCGCTGGGAGGTACTGTATGGTGGTCAGATCTGAATTTTGCGTGTCACTGCTTGCAGACTGGCAGTTATCCCTTGTTGACCCACGTGGGCACAAACGTGGCTCCAGAGCAGGCAAGGCAGTCTGGAGTCAACAATAATAGACTTGGCTCAAGCCCATGTTTTTTTTTCTAAAGTGCAGAGACAACTGGTCAATACTAGCTGCTAGTCATTTCCTCGTGGAAGTTAGTCAGACATTTGTAGTTATTCTGCCTGTATCTGGCTACTGCCAGGAACACAAAGTCAGGTGGCAAGTACTGGCCACACTGACCTCAAACATATATGGTAACTCCTGCACTGGGTTTTTCACATCCCAGATTTCTAAACACGCTTCCATTTTAAAGTCTTGACAGGTCTGAGATGTAGATAGCTAAACATCACTATCTTTTTTCTTTGAGTAAATGGGCAACCTGAGCCTAGAAAATAACTGCCTTGCCTAAGGCTCAGTAAAACTACAGATCACCAACATTGGATCTGCACAGTCTGTGTCAGTATGGAAAAAAACAATCCAGCTCAATACTGGAAAGAAAATCCAGAGAAGTTTCCCAAAATCTAAGAAGTTTATTCACAAAAATCCACTATGGATTTCAGTATTGACTTAGTTTTGGTTTTAAGGCTACGCACAGTAGAAAAAAAAAATATGGCAGGGAGATGGTAGGATCAGAAGGTGGGATTTCCAAGGCCCAGCACTCTGGCTATTAAAATACATTTTCTTATATGCAAAATTTCACTTGTCCCTGGACCTAATTAGACTCCTGGGACAAGTTCCAAAGCAAAGAGATCACCATAAACTACAGAAAAGTGTAAGAAATTTTGGTTAATTTTCTGCAGCAAATCAAGTTTACAAAACTTCAGCCGATTTTTAGTAGACTTCACTGTATTGCTAATGTTTTGTGCCACGGCAGCTGGTCTGCGAGGAGACTTGACACTTTTAATCTATCTTTATAAGGTTTTAGTAAAAGGAATTACCATTGTTGGTATATCCTGAAATTACACAGCAAATTTAGAAAAAGAAGATTTCCATTTGTCTGAGCTACAGCTAGTGTCCACTTATTTCTTCTAGTATGGGAACATTAGAAGCAAGGTGGGTAGGAGAAGTGAATTTTTCTTTGGCATATGGTTTCTCTGACCAAATGTGGTCTTTGAAGGGTTGGACTGGTCACCAAGAAAGCTCTGCAGATGCAGGCTGACAACTCCATTGTTTTAAAGGAGGCTGCAATGAGGAGGAGGAGGAGATAAGATAAGATTCCATGGAAAGTCAATGTGACCCTGCCTGTGGCAGAGTGCCAGTGAGCTGAGCACATCTCTGGCTGTTGTGTAGAACAACCTCCACGGGTGGAAAAGTGTCTTCTGAATCAATCAGTTTTTTGCACTTGGTATCTGTGGACCTAGAGGCAGAGAATTTAAAGTAATCAAATTTTGAGAGCTTCCTATGTGACAGAAGTTATTCTAACCAGAAATAACACAACATTCATGGTAGGTAGGTTTCTTTGAATCATTTCTGGGTTTGAATCCATTTCTCAGATTTTCTCTGCAAGAGCTTTTACTGACAAAATTTGAGCTAGCAACTCGTCAGTGAATGCATATAATCTAATCAGGCTAGATGGGTGAGAAAGAGGTGCGACAGAAATTCTCAAAGCTATTAAAGTGCACAGAAAGAGGAAGAAGAGGTCAGTGAAGGACTGTGAGGTTTGGCAAAGCATCTGTAGTTGGAAAACAGGCCTTTTTCCCCTTTACTGTTGTTGTCTGAATAATTTTTAAAAGCAGAGTGTGTTTTTCAACACCAAAAATTGAGCAAGAGTTGAAATGTGCATTTTCCCATTGAGGACACAAAAGGCATGGGAAGGAGCAGCAGCTCTGAAAATCTAGCCACTGTTTTTCAACCTCAGGGCAAGAAGCTGCTGAAACACTCACTAAGCATTAATCATTTGGGTAGCCCCACTGATTTTATTGGGAACTGTCATCTGCTTGTTTATGTACCTATTATCAGTTATGCAGGTACAGTGAAGATTTTTGCTGTATAGTATGGAAAGATAACAGGTTAATTTTCCTGTTTTACTCTACACGTCTGCCATTCTGAAAGTAACGAGTCTGTTCTCCTGAATTCTTTATATTTTAGCATTACGGTTACACATGTAATACTCATACGTGCAATGAGAGGGAACAGACTATGCTTTAAATATATGGGGAGTAATGCTTATACTGTATACAGCACACATATCTAGAATAGAACACCATATAGCCTGTTTTGCATCTAATCAAATGTAATTTATGTAATTTCTCTACACAGTAAATGTGTATTTTCATATATATGATTGGGTTTCCACCCCCAGAAACTCTCTAGAGCAGGCAAAGGGACAATAATGGAAATGCTAGCAACAGAGTGTTATGGCACTTGCCCTACAACTCAGTTCATTATGTCTCTATAAGGAATTGGCACACTTGAGATGTGAAATCATGAAATACAAGTCACAATCTAAAAATACGTTGGAATTGAGCCCACCAGGGAGTGTGGGTTCCTTTCCATTGCAACAATACTCTGAAAAAAAAGTCTTGTGGTTAAGCTAAGCATACAATGAAAAGAAAATGGGAATACAAAAGTTTCGTATCTTGTTAAAACAATCAGTAATGCCTCACTAAATTCGGTTCAAAAAACACGGCAACTAAAACACTTCGGATCATTTTTAACTAACAATTCATTTTTGGGAAAGCTATTGAATTTTTTTTTCCTAAATAGATCACGATTTTCACCATGCATTTGCTATTTATAAATAACTTCTAACTCGGGAGCAGACAGTAAGTTGGGACTGCTTTTTGTTTTTGTTTGCCTATTTTTAAGGAGATCTTATTTCATTATTCTGTATTGGAATTCTCTGTTTCTCTAAGATGTAAGTTCAGATACCAGTGCCTAGGTAACTTGGCAAATGCTCAATAGATTCCCATGCATGTGGTTAGTATCATGCGGGAAGAGTCCTGCTGAAATCAATTGGATAGCACTTACAAACGAATGAAAACATGTGGCAGAGGCTCAGAGCATGAACACTATAACTGTACAGGGGATGGAAATTCCATTCTGCAAAGAACTGTGAGTTTTGAATAGTTGTCATATTTCCAATCTCAAATAAAACATCAAAATGTCAAAATTCTCAAAGAAATAAAATTCTGGGAGAGAGGTTGGCATGGAGTGATAGAAATGTCTTCATTTTTACTCCAATTATCTTTCTTTAATTTTACATCACATAATGTAATACAAACATTTTGATTTTTAATTAAAATGCCATTCTGAAACGGAAGTATTAAAATGTTCTTTCCTCAAATATTGCAAGAATACTACCTTTTTTTTCCCCTCAGATTTTACAAAACACTATTGTGCAGGTACTAACACAGTTTCAGCCTCATAGAAACTTTGATGTAGCATCTACCTGCTCATTTTTTACAGCTCTATTACATATATAACATAACAGAAAGTTAGTTCATAATTTTTTCTCTGCTTTCTGATCCTAGCTTGCCAAGCCACTCTCCATCATTTATCAGCAGTCCTGGTCAACCGGGGAGGTCCCAGATGACTGGAAGTTAGCAAATGTGATGCACCTCTACAGAAAGGGTTGGAAGGAGGATCTGGGGAACTACAGGCCTGTCAGCCTGACCTCGGTGACGGGAAAGGCCATGGAGCAGATCATCCTGAGTGCCATTACACGGCATGTGTCGGACAACCGGGGGATCAAGCTCAGCCAGCATGGGTTTATGAAAGGGAGATCCTGTTTCACTAACCTGGTCTCCTTCTATGACAAGGTGACCCGCTTAGTGGATGAGGGGAAGGCTGTGGATGTTGTCTACTTGGACTTTAGTAAGGCCTTTGACACTGTCTCCCACAGCATTCTCCTGGAGAAGCTGGCTGCTCATGGCCTGGATAAGTGCACTCTGCGCTGGGTTAAAAACTGGGTGGACGGCCGAGCCCAGAGAGTGGTGGTGAATGGAGCCAAATCCAGTTGGCGGCCAGTCACGAGTGGTGTTCCCCAGGGCTCAGTACTGGGGCCAGTCCTGTTCAACATCTTCATTGATGATCTGGATGAGGGGATTGAGTGCACCCTCAGGAAGTTTGCAGATGACACCAAGTTGGGTGGAAGTGTTGATCTGCTGGAGGGTAGGAAGGCTGCACAGAGGGACCTGGACAGGCTGGATCGTTGTGCCAGGGCCAACTGTATGAGATTCAACAATGCTAAGTGCCAGGTCCTGCACTTGGGTCACAACAACCCCATGCAACGCTGCAGGCTTGGGGAAGAGTGGCTGGAGAGCTGCCTGGCAGAAAAGGACCTGGGGGCGTTGGTTGACAGCCGCCTGAACATGAGCCAGCAGTGTGCCCAGGTGGCCAAGAAGGCCAATGGCATCCTGGCTTGTATCAGGAATAGTGTGGCCAGCAGGACCAGGGAGGTGATAGTGCCCCTGTACTCGGCACTGGTGAGGCCGCACCTCGAGTACTGTGTTCAGTTTTGGGCCCCTCACTACAAGAAGGACATCGAGGTGCTGGATCATGTCCAAAGAAGGGCAACAAAGCTGGTGAAGGGTCTAGAGCACAAGTCTTCTGAGGAGCAGCTGAGGGAGCTGGGGTTGTTTAGTCTGGAGAAGAGGAGGCTGAGGGGAGACCTTATCACTCTCTACAACTACCTGAAAGGAGGTTGTAGAGAGGTGGGGGTCGGTCTCTTCTCCCAAGTAACAAGTGATAGGACGAAGGAAAGGGAAGTTTAGGTTGGATATTAGGAAAAACTTCTTCACCAAAAGGCTAGTCAGGCATTGGAACAGGCTGCCCGGGGAAGTGGTTGAGTCCCTATCCCTAGAGGTATTTGAAGAACGGATAGACGTGGTGCTTGAGGATGTGGTTTAGTGGTGGACTTGGCAGTGATAGGTTAATGGTTGGACTCAATGATCTTAAGGGTCTTTTCCAACCTTAATGATTCTATGATTCTATGATTCTATCTCTGTGTATTTTTTTGCCACCAAATTTCAGCCACAAACTCCAAATTTGTTTTCTGCAACCATTGGTATGAACCAAAGAATACTTTATTGACAGTTTTCTACAAATGAACCAAAAAAAGAGGCATGACTATAGATAAATGGCAATTTTTTATGAATAAGTCGTCTAACATTTTGAACTAGCTTGTGTATGTGTTCTTTAAGCAAAATATTCCCTGTGAAATAAATGTGACTTTAATAGAAATGGAACCTGTGCAAATGCAGAGCTGATGAGGAGCATGAAAGGCTCTTCAAGGATTCCTTCCAGCTGAAGCTCACATGGGTCTTTCTGTCAGAAAGGTCCCACTGACTTTGCTGGAGAGGCAGGTGGCAGCAGAACCAGGCTCCCAGGACCTGAATAAAAACAAGATGCAGGATGGACTTACTCAAGAGGAACTTGCACAGGAGGAACTCTAAAGCTGAACAGCCTTAAAAACAGAAAGAATAAAGGTGCTGGTGAAAATCAATGCCTCACTCCCCTGGATGCCCTAAAAGGGAAAGTACAAAGGTGTAACATTCTCACTCAGATAAAGAGCTGAATAGATAAGAAGTTAATTTGGCCTAATTTTAGAACAGTTTCCATAATTTTTTTGCCATATGACATATCAGTGACAGTATGGCATAAAAACTCAGAGCTGAAAATGGTCAGAAGACCTGAATTTGTCCTCAAAAACCCTTACAGCTTTCCCTTGGAATTTTTCAAGTAAATGAAAGGAAGCATCCTTAACTTATAACTTGTTTCAAAGTAATGTTGCAATTAAAATTATTGTTTCACTGGTCTCAAAAAGTACTATTTCTTGAGATTTTTCTGTCCCTTCCCCAATTATCTTCTGATCTTTTTTTCCACTAGTAATGATAAGAAAAAGGCAAAAGTTTTGTCAAAATCCCTCTATCTACTACTTCCTTCTTTTTCTTAAACCAAAAACTATAAACAAATGTATAAAAGTACTTCTCTGTTTAAGCAGAAAAATTAATTTTAATTTCCCAAATGGAAAATTGAAAAATATCACTGGTCTAGACAGTTCCTCACACAGAATTTTTATTTTAATTAAGCCACATTTTCAGATGAGAATATTTTGGTAAAACTACCACTGGCTGTGAATATGGTTTTTTTTCTTTTGTTCTTAGTGCAAGCCAACACTCTCAGTATGTATAAGGAGCATGGTGAACTAACACAAGCACAGACCTACTCTATCTTACTGCATCTCCCCCAGACCCTGCATGACCGTGGTCTCCTGAACTATCTTGACTGTTCTGCATCATAAAGCTTAAACAGAAAGGAACTGAGCGACTCAGGGTATTTGTCTGCTAATGATAGCTTGTTCCCTACAATACCTTTTCCAGTACTTTATCCAGTCTGCTTTAAAAATGTCTGAAGGGATGAAGAAAGTTGGGAAAGCGTTTTACAGCCAGTTGAAGCTCCTAGCTAGGAAGTGTTTCCAGTTACTCAGCCAAAATAAATTTTTTTTTAAAAATTCATGCCCCAGGTTCTAGGGGCAGTCTATTGATTCAGGGTATAGATGAGTCCTCTGTCTTTGCCAAAACATAGATTTGAGGTTGCTGGTGATAAAGAGTCAGTGTGTGCTCTAAAGAAATTTAAATGTCAAAATCTGCGTCAGGGTCCTTTCTCAGCTTTTGGCCCAGAGACCAGATAAAGACAATAACTGCTGCTGTTTATCCCATACTTCTGTCCTGTTCTGTTTTCAGCCTCATTCCACCCGGTGGCATTAACTGTTACAGCAAATAAGGGAGAGCACGTGAATATTTCCTTCATCAGAATGGCAGCAAAAGAGGAAGATGCAGTGATCTACAAAAATGGTAATTAACCTTTCTGTCCTGCCTTTTCTCTTCCTGCTATCATTGTCTTAGCCAAGTGCCATGTAACTGATTTAAAGTCATTGCTGATGAAGTCCATGCTGAGCAGCTGGAGCAGACATAATTCCTCATGCATTTAATGTTCTCTGAAGGAGCCATTTGTTATATCCAATACATTGAGCTGACCTGTTTCTCTTCCACCAGAATGCCAAATCATTTGTTTATACCTTTGCTTTGTTTCTCATTTTCCTTTTTTATTTCTTTCTATATCCCCTCATATATTTGCCCGGCTGATTTTAACATCTTTTTCTTTTTTTTGCTGTGCCAATGTGAAGGCCTAGTTACTGCATCTTTCTTTGCATTTCTACTGCTTTTCAAGTGCATACCTTTCCTTCTTCAAATGGCTTTTAGAGGCCATTTAGCTTCTGTGATGTCCTTCAGGCTAAGAAAATAAGCACTAGTAATCTGCTATTAGAAGGGCAAAACTGTCAACAAAATCTAATCATTTCATTCAACTACAAAAATTAGTTAGGTTGTGAAATTTGTGACACCAACTTTTCTATCTGACTTGGCACCTAAATCACGTGTAAATCACTGTTCAGCTCTGTGTCAGGGTTCCCAGGGAAATTTTGTGATCTCCTGTCAGCATTTTCTCATACAAGAACCAGCTGATATGTTGGAAGAGGAGTGCTTACATCATGGTGCTGCCTTAGCTGTGATTCCAACTAGAAATTTGGGAAAAAAACTCAAATTAACCATGCCTCTGGACAGGAGGTCAAGTTCTCCACTGAAATTGTAGCTGAAATAGCATCACTGAGGATTCCTGATACAGGAACTGGCAAAGAAGAGAAAATACTTGTCCTGTTATATTTAACTGTTGCAGTTTTTCACTTCAGTCATTTAAAGTACCACTTCCACCTTGCAGACCCTCACAAAGACTGTCTAGAGAATGAAACTCTTCTGCTAAACAAGACTGCTTTAAGAGATTGGCATAACTTGTACTGTCTTGGAAAACAAGCCACAAAAACTGAACCTTTCTAACAGACTGTGAGCATAAGGCTTTCTTAATGCTCTGCTGCCAAGTTTGTTTGCAGCTTGTAACTCAGAAGATATGCAAAAAAAGCCGCACAGTTTCAGAACTAATGCCTTTCATTCTTTGCTCTTTTTCTTTGGCCCTTTTTTCTTGAAGAATTGTTACGTGTTGTCATGGACTAAACTGACCCAAGACCTTTTTTCTGCTTTGTTTGATTCTCAGCAAAGTTTTACATTTCTAGGCTGCCTGAAATTTGACTATAGTCAAATTGATGGTATGATAGTATGTATGATCACAAACAGTAAATGTCATGCCTGACACAGTTTAACTTCTAAATTTTTTCATCAAAGTGAAAAAAGTTGTTTCATTATCAGTGTAACTGTAAGGGCATGTAGAAGGTAAGGGCATTTGATTTGTGCGAGTATCATCTGCTTGATGGTCATTCAGCATAAAACACTAAGACAAGAAACAAGAGAAGTAATACATAAACAGACACACAAGCCCTAAGAAGTAGCATATGACAGCAAAAACATCAAAGGGCAGAGCTCTCCAGCTTCTGAGGGCCACTGAGGGAACAACACAAAACTCTGAGCAGCTTCAGCCAGAGCTTTGAAAGTATAAGAAGTGGGGAGCAGGATTATCATGGGTCTGAGGGGGAAAGAGTAAACTTATTATGGCATGATTGAGGGGAACTGTGAGCATGTGTGAAATAATGGGATATTTAGAGGAAGAGCCAAACAGGAGAAAGGGAGGGCTCAAAGTGAACGGGAATGGAACAAGCGTGGGAAAATGGGGCGGGAGGCAGGTAAAAGGTGCCACTTGCATGCCTGCAAGCTGCAGACCAGTACACTGGTCTGGCCAAGCTCTGCACTACAGTTGGTCTGATCTTATTAAACTCTGTTCCTAATTATTCTTCAACACAAATGTGTTCTCTACCTGGTATGCATATGTATAATTTGCTAGTGACCTTCAGGCCAGGCTAGAAGGCACAACAGGTTTGACTCCTAGTAACTGGAAACGCATTCCAGGGTTCAAAGGGTATTGTATGTCTGGGGCCAGCAACCGGAGAGACCAAGTGCCTAAGGCCAGTTATGGCAGGGACTCATTTGTGTGTGCACACATGCGCACGTGTGTGTGTGTATGTGCGTGTGTGTGTATGTGTGTGTGTGACACTAGTGAACTTCAAGCCAGGCTAACCAGTGAGAAGGATAAGAGGTCTGAGAGACAGGTATTAGAGATACTGTGGGTCCAGGCCAGCTAAGACCCATTTTTTGGTGTGTGAGTGTATGAGATCTGCCAGCAAGCCTGACTAGCTGGCAAGTGAGAACAGGATTGGGCTGTCTGGGTTGTTCATGTGTATGTGAGTCCCGTGTGCATATGCAGTACCTGTGAAGGCACAGTTCTGCTGTGTGTGTGGGTCTGTTGGTGGCTGGCTTTGTTAGTGCAGTATGTGTGAGCGTGTGCATGTATATTTTGATGATAGCTGGCTGGACCTGGCATTAGCTGACTGCAGCAGCCTTGCTCTAATAGACTGGAGTGGAAGGACTCCTTGGGGTCCCTGGATGCATCTTCTCTTTGATAGCAATCAATGTTCAAATGTTGTTACTTGGTGATCCAGGGGGATGGGAGGAGACCAAATGCTATTGCCTTACTTAGCAAGCCTGTATGACCAACTACAGCAAACCTAGAATAACATCGATAACCTCCCTTGGTGAAAAAAATAGAAGAGCCAGAAACATGTTAAGTCTGGGAAGAAAAGATAAAGCTGTGCTGTGTTCTTCCTGCTTTGGTCTGCTAAGTAAATCTTTGTGTTATTCAGATTAAATAGGACCTTACTGGCATTTGCTATTTGACTCCTTCCAGACACACTAGACTCCGTACAGATGGTCACCCCTCACTTCAGGAAAGGCCAAGAAACAAAAGGAACACTTTTAACCACTAGAGTCTTAGCAACATTCCCATAAAGCAATGCTGAACTCAGAGTAGTTTGTCCCACTCATCTACTAAATCTCCTCAAGATCTAGCTTCCTTTTTACTTGCACCTCTCCAGTTATCAAAAACCAGTATAGCTAAAGAGCTGTCAGCAAATTCATAACTAAGAAATAGATTCTGCTGCTCAGCTCATCCCAGCTGTCCTTCCTCAGTAACCAATGCAAGCTGACTTCTGTCTGTAGAGGGTGAATGATTTCTGTCTGTTGTATCTGTGTGCTCCTTCCCCAGGTTCCTTCATCCACTCTGTGCCCAGGCATGAAGTGCCCGGGGAGCTGGAAGTATCCTATCCTCAGGTTCAACCACAGGATGCAGGGGTTTACTCTGCCAGATATATAGGAGGAAACCTCTTTACTTCTGCTTACACAAGGCTTATTGTAAGACGTAAGTTCCATTAATGTGTGCTGATGATTAATTTTTTAAAGTTGTACTGAATCTGAAATGAAACTTACACTGTGCCCAAAAAAGGGCCAAAATCTTTCTTGGCATAAGCTGCCATCAGATTATGTCAGAAGAAATTTTTTCCCAAGGATCTTTGGTACAAGCTGATACTGATTTAAGCAGCTGAGAGAGAAAAAAAATCAGATTTAGGTTCAATTCATCTTAGCTATTGGTAGGACAGCTAGCTCTTTTCTCAGCATCTCAGCTTTTCAAACACCAAGTAAGCATGAACAAAGAAGGTGGCTCTGGGTCTCCCATGAATATGAGATGTGGGTCTGAGCACAAAATTGGAATTTTCAAGCATCTCTGTTCTCTATGGGGGGCTATATCCAAATCCCATTTATCCTATGATTTCTCATCTTTAGCATACATTATTGTAATTTCACAAACTACCCCAGCCTTAGTTAGCTCTTGAAGTTCACCTCCCAGTGGATGACAGGACCAGTTTATAATGCAGGCAGATATTTTCCATTAAGTATTCTACATGTCTTGTAGCTTATGCTGCTATGTCCTTTGTCATCAGATATAAAGAAAATTACATTCTATTAACTTGGATAGAAATATAAAACTGATATGTAAAAATAAATAGCTGTTCAAATATCTTGCATTATGGAGAAAATATTTCTGATGGTAAAATGTATTTTACTTGCTAACATCCACAGGATACTTCCAGGAGTCGCAAATGAATCAATATAATGCCTGGAATTTGGATTTTGAAGCTATTGCCACCTCACCAAAATGGTCCAAGATCTGTTCTCTGCTATAGTGCCAAGCTGCACAGCAGATTTATCCATAAATTCTGCCCCCTGCCTTGAAATGGGCTTTTGTCTTGCCCATCCTGCCTATTAGGAAAACTCCTGTGGCATAGTCTGGGAGATGGGAGGGAAAACACTAGCAATAAAGAGAATGGACGATTACATGCCACTGCTCAAACGCATGTCCTGTCTTTCTTTGAATTAGCAGTATAGACACAGACTGTTCATTTTTAGCAAAGCTTTTTTTTTTTTTTTTTTTTTTTTTAAGTATCCATATGTAAGAATTTCCTTCTGGGAGAAGGAGGAGATAGAGCTCCAAGTACCATGCTGATTCATTAAATGCTTGCTGAAATCTGAAAAAGCTGATCCAAGCCTGGAATACCCACTTTTAGTGAGCCTGCCTCAGGACTTTCCAGTTTATTATCTTCTCAGTCCTAGCTTTACACTAGAGGAAGTCATGAAGGTTAGTTTCTGTGATGTGAGAAACATTGTTACAAATCAAATACTGCAAATCATTGAGTCCTCAGCTCCCATTGATTTCAAAAGCAGCTCAGAGAATTTTGCATCTTGTAGGGACAGATTAAGCATTTGCATTATGAAGTCATATATACTTGTTTAGAGCTTGAGCTCTGCTTCTATGAAATCAGTACCAAAACTCTCACTGGCAGGATTAATGGTAGTAGTATCTTTTTAGGTTATGAAGTGGGAAAGAAAATCATGACAGGCATTAAAACAACTGATTGCTCTTAGTCCATTTATTCCTGAAACAGGTCACCAGTTGATTGATCCTTCTTATAAAGACCCAGTGAAGACAGTAAAGATACAACAGGTGTGAACCCAGTCTAATAAACTTTCAAGAAAAATATTGTTACAGAAAAAAAATCATGACTTGCCAAATGCTGGTACAATACCAGTGATGCTAAGCTTGGTCCTGCTGGCTTACTACCAGTACAGGCAGTGCCAGGTGAAGCCTGGACCTTTTGTAGGTCTCAGATCCCTGCTACGAGAGTAGAAATCTTAAATATAGTAGCTTTGTCAACTTCCATAGTTACTCTTCCAAACTAAAAAAATCTATCTCTAGTTTCAAAAATGGAAGACTTTTTCAGTTCCTTCCTTGAAGATGTTACATAGTATTACTGTGTACTATGCAGCAGTTCTGCTCCAGAAATACGGGCACTTCCACAATGAAAAATGTGATTCCTTACATTAGGTCACTTGGCTGGGGTTTTAGGGGGTCCATATGGATCATATTTTTATGTATTGTACTGTTTGTCTTAATTAAAAAGAATTTTACTACTTGATTGGTTACTGAAAAAGACAACAAATATGTCATTATATTTTTGCATAAAAGGGTGTGAAGCTCAGAAATGGGGCCCTTCCTGTAGCTCCCACTGCCCTTCCTGCACAAACAATGGCATTTGTCATGAAGATACTGGGGAATGTATCTGTCCTCCAGGTTTTATGGGAAAAACATGTGAAAAAGGTAAGCAAATATTATTTTCACAGATTGCTTATTAATTTGTTCTCAGTAGCAGAAGTTGGCAGATTATTGAGGGAAGCATCAAATGGAGTAGCCTTGTTTTACTCTTTATAGCTACAGTGTTTACAGTTGGTGCTGGAGACAGGACAGTGTTGGGTGAAATGAACCCTGAATTAGTAAGGCTGGTCTTGTAGTTGTGATTTGCCTTCTCCCTCTCTTCTCCTAGTAGAGATTGTATTGCCAGGGAAGATGAATGTTTCCAGCTCTTCTTGATCCATATGCACTTGGACAGTGTGCTAGATAATCTCTTCTAGACTCCCTTTTCTACGAGAGGCTGGACCAGATGATCTTTCAACCTGGGCTGTTCTATGATTCCCGTGAAATCAGTATGCTTGAAGCTACTGACTGACTGTTAAATGCATGATAGACTAGATCTTGAGGATACACTGGCACTGGGAAATGAAGCCCTGTGTTAGAGATTCCCTGGCTACTTCTGAACAAGCTCCTAACGTGCTCACAGGATGATTTGTCTCTGTAGGGACATATCAACAGTATATGCCTGTTTGTGCGTATTTGTGTCTGTGACTAGTTTGGATCCTGGAATAATTACAGCAGATATTACATTGTTCTGATCTCTCCAAGCAACTTTTGGGTCCAATCCTAAATAGGTATCCTAATATTTTGACTGAATTGCAGCGCTGCAAATACTAGAGCAAAGCTATTGGAATAGCTGACATTTGAACTACTCTAGTGTAGCACTGATCATATCAGAAACGCAAAACCTTGAGCTTGGCAGTTTCATATGCACTGACCTTTAAGAAGAATATTTGGTTTTCATGGCACTGTTTGTCCATTTTATATTAAAAAGGCTTATAAAGAGGTTTTATTACTGAAGCTCTGCCACTACATATCCAAAGCAATGAGTGCTTTGTTGATGTATCCTCACATGGGAGAAAGTTATGCTTGCTTCTGCAGCCTGAACTTAACCATTAGTGCAGCCGTGGCTTAAGTAGTTATGGATGTTAATATATCTGGTATCTGAACGGTAAAAATACTATTTTTTATTTTAATTCATGTTTTCTGTTGTCTAAAGCTGTGTCATTAGAAGCATTAACTCTTTTGTGGACTTAATGCTGTTGGGCTATTCTTTCCCTCTCTCTCTTCAATAGCTTGTGGAGCCAATACATTTGGCAAAACATGTGAAGAGAGCTGTAAAGAAAAATATGGCTGCAGAAACTATATGTTCTGTCTACCAGATCCATATGGTTGTTCTTGTGCCACAGGATGGATGGGACTGGAATGTGATAAAGGTATAGTAAAAAATATGAGGAATGGTGAAGAGTCCTTAGTGTGCTGCTCATGGGAAACATAGAAGGAAACTAACAGAGGAGCGTAAAAGATAGGATTGTTTACATTCTGTAAAAGAGGGATAATAATATTTACCCATCTCAGAGGACCATGTCAGATTCTCAGAAGGACATAGTAAAATTAAAAACTATTCAAATTATTCTACAAAATGAATTGATGTTCTACTGAGGCATTTAAAATCCTCTACAGTCCTGCTGTATTTCTACAAGCCAAACTGAGCAATTTGGTGTCAAACATATATCCGTTGCTGAGCCATACTGAGCATAATCAGCCTTGTTCACTTCAATTAGACTGCAATCTCTTTGGGACATCTTCCTTTATGTGCCATCTTGTTCAATGGTGACATAACTCTGATGAAGCCTTTGGACACTACCACGGTGCAACTGAAACAACAGTGGAGACTGAAGAAGCTTCCACATTGGCATCTAGTCTACAAGTCACAGGCATAGATACAAACGTGCTCTACTTTTTTGACGTTAGTGTGGTCTCAGGATGCTCTGTGCATGATTTAGTGCTAATACATATAGTTTCAAACTCAATCCAACTGAGGGAACTAAACCCTACTGGAGAATTGATGCATGAGATTGAAAACTAATGGAAGACATTTTCTAGTACCTTTACACTAACTGGAAACAAATGTACTTGCAGAATGCAAACCTGGTTTTTATGGGTCGGATTGCAAACTCAAATGTAATTGTCACAATCGAGGGACATGTGACAGATTTAAGGGCTGCATCTGCTCCCTGGGATGGCATGGTCTTCAATGTGAAAAAGAAGGTAAAGCAAGGTAACACGGTAGTAAATGGCTTTTCCCACCCAGTGTAACTGAGACAGATCTTCACACTGGTAGAGCATTTCCACCCCAGGCTGGTATCCTTGCTCTGCCAATTACATTCCAGGGGCCCAGACAATTCTGTACATCTTTATTGCAATGCAGTGTTTTTAATCCTCTCCCCCAATGCTGCATTTAGCAGGCTGATATGCTACCATTTCATCTGATTTTGCTTTCATTAGAGGTAGATTTGCAAATCTTACTCCATAGGGTTTGACACTGACCTTAATTACTTAATTAAGTAATTGACCAGTACTTAATTACTGACAGAAAGTGCTCATCCTACCTGCATGATCAGCTTTTGGATAGGCTCATGGTACTTTACCGTTACCTACCTCTTATTCACTGCATACACTCCTATACCATGTGCCTCATGATCTGAAATGGATGACTGGGACACCAAGACAACCCTAGAGTTTAAAACAGCTCTGTCTTTCTGACACAGAGTTAGGTTTGCAAAGATGAACATACCTCGTTCAGACTCTCTTTGGATTCAGGCAAGGTTTGCACACAGTATTTTTTATAAGATGCACTCAGCATCTATTATTTCTGCTTGATAAATAAAGTGACAAATCCACTGTTAACTTGTAAAAGCTTTCCAGTGCAAAAACAAGCAGAGAAATAAGACCATGATCCAAAGAGCAAAACTATACCATTGTGATCTGACTGCTCTTATAAACAGACAAAATGGAGAGCAAATAGATACTGTACATTCAGTAAAAAATGTGTGCATGATTTTGCCATAGCTAGCCTGTCTGCGCTTAGAATGTCAGCGAGAAAGAGAGGGGAGGGGAAAAGAAAGAAGAGTGGACACAGGGCTTGTTTCTTCTCACATGATATATATACCAATGTAACGGTGCTGACTTTGGTAAGCATGATCCTTTTGTATGTCCACATGGGTGAAGGGAGAACCAGACACCTATGCTGCCTATGTTCATGGTACACCTAAACCTATTTTGGTGCTGCCTTTTTTAAGTTCTGTTTGAAGGCTGACATTAAAACACTATGTATCTTCTGTAGGTTCAGCAGATCTTTCACCTCAGATAGAAAACTTACTAGATCCTGTAGAACTCAATTCTGGCATTGAGTTCAAGCCTTTTTGTATAGCAACTGGGATGCCACTTCCTAAATCTGAAGAATTTAAACTTTTGAAGCAAGATGGAACTGTCCTAAGGGTAGGCTCCTCATTAATTGTTTCCTATTATTTCTGATGTTTGTATTGACTTTATCTGTAGCTAATGCACACTATGTTTTTCAAGCATAATGTGAAATTTTGATACTTTGAGATACCTCATGACCTCATGAACTGGAGAACATATGAAACAATGGAATTGACCATTATAGACCCTTTCTATTGATATCACTAAACTCTAGATCTAGAGTTCTTAAACTGTGAGAAAGTGTCATGGGAATATTCCTAAATGCCCACATTTTTCAGGCCCTGTACATCTTTTGTCATTTCAGCCTGCCCTAATTGTTACCAGTAATCGCTCTGAAGCCATGTTCACAATCAATCGTATCCAGCCCCGTGATACAGGAACCTGGGTCTGCAGCGTGCAGACGGTAGCAGGAATGGCAGAGAAACCATTTCAAGTTACAGTCAAAGGTAAAGGCACAAATCTCTTCAAACGTCTTTGCCTCTCTGCTTTTAAGGGCAGCTTTATACTCTAAAATGGCAGAGCTTTCTGTTCTCTGCACTGCAGAAAAATGTCTGAATAAATATCTACAGTCAGAATATGGACAGAAACCCTTTATAAGCAACATACTAATGATATGTATTGAAAAAATAAGTGTGATGGTAAGGATTAGAAGAAAACCCAATTTTTTTTGAAAGACCTAAACTGTTAGCTTTAGGGTGTAAACCCCTCTCCACTTTGTAAGCGTTTTGAAGAACATCTCCCATTTTCCTGTAGATCTAGGAAGATACCACAGTTTTACTGATACAGGGAATTAAAAAGCTGGTTTAATACTTGTATTCTTGCTCAGTTCCTCCTGTGCCACAGTATGCCCCAAGGCTGAGAGACAGTGGACATAATTTTCTCATAATTGATATCAATGCTGAGTTACATCTTGGAGATGGACCTGTTGTGTCAACAAAACTCCTGTACAAGCCAGCAAAACGTTATCAGTCCTGGATGTCTGTGGAAGGTAAGAGGACATTCTTTAATTCCTTCAGAGACAACTTCAGCTGCATGTTGAAACATAATGTGGTGTCTGCTCTTAACTAGACTCAAAAGACTCCGCAATACATAAAAGTTAAATCTTTTATGACTGGATGCACGACTCTTTGTATATCATGATGTATAATGTTGGTGTGGATACGGTACACCAACAGTAGTCAAAAGTGTATACTCAGTTTTCGGTAACCAAAGAGTTCCCCTCCTTCCTTAAGATAAACAGTACTCAATGTTGGGACCAGCTGTTGAAAACTCCAATGTAAATAGCAGGTTTTCAAAAGTAGTGAGCAGTATGGAGACATCCTAGAGCATCTACAATCTTCTTTCATGTCTATTGTGCCCTCTGGTGAGACAAATATCTTAAATATTTACCAGGAATAGTATGGGCAAAATGAAGGCTGCTTGTGAGTTAGACGACTTCTTCCAGCCCTGTTTTAACATTTTATGCAAGGCCTAAAATATTATAGGAAACATTACAGGAACTTTAACAAGTAACAAATAACTGTTGTTACTAATTCAAGATAACCTAATACACAATGCATGCTGCCTAAGCAACCAGTCTTGTTCTGTCCTGAAGGAAGGGCAGATGGAAACATCTTTTGGGCTGGGTTGGAGCTCAACTTAGAAATAAGTATTTTATACTTCTAAATCATAATAGAATCATAGGATGGTTTGGGTGTGAAGAGACCTTAAAGATTGTCTAGTTCCAACCCCCACTGCCATAGTCAGCGACACCTTCCACTAGACCAGGTTACACAAAGCCCCATCCAACCTGGCCTAAATAGTTATCTTAGTGAGTCAGGAACAAAAGAAGAGCCTGGGTATCTTACCTTCCATGGTTCGTGGCTCAGGAATATTTTCCAAACATTTTCTTCTTTAACATTTTTCAGCATTGGCTATGGCTTTACTTTCTCCTTTCATTGTCAGTAAAAGGCAAAACCAAAAGACTGGACAACCTGGAACCAAAAACAGAATATCAGTTCTGTGTTCAGCTGAGTCGGCAAGGAGAAGGTGGGGAAGGCCATCCTGGACCACAGGCTAGCTTCACAACAGCTGCGCTTGGTAAGTCATCATCTTGGCTTTTCACAAAAGGGCTGTTTCAGCTGGTTTTCTCTGTGGTCTGTTCCCTGATCTCTGCCAGAGCACTTTCATTTGAGCAAAGAAGGCTGGACATGAAAACAATGTAGAGTCTTTCAAAATAATCTCAGGCAAAGAAAAAAAAAGAAGAAAAAAAAATCAGAGGTGAAGAAAACCAGAAAAAGGCAGAGCTATTATTCTTCCTGATTTAGAGATGGGGGATCCAGGAAAGGAAAATTTACATATTTTGGCTGGCTGTGCAGCAGAGTTGGAGATAGAAATCACTTCTTTTGCATGCCAGCCCTTCCTCCTAATACCAGATCCATCCTTCCTCTTAGTATTAGATAAGTTTACTTTAAAAATTGTCTGAACAAGCAGAAAAGCTTTTAGTCCACTGAGGATACAGCTCAAACTGAATACAAACATACAAAATAAATGAGGATTGCACCAGGAACTATCTAACAAGAGAGCAAAAGAACTGGCTTTTCACGTCTAAAAAGTGCATCTGCAACACCAGCTCAGTGAAGAGGCCTTTTTGTTGACACAACAACTGTTGATAAGATACTTTGGGACTATCAACACCTCTTAGATGTAATTTCTGCCAAATTGGGTGGGGTGGCGGGGAGAACTACCCTTTGCCACTCCAAGCTAAGGCAAGTGGTTGGAAATAACTGGTACCCCTATTTTAGCTTGCATACCAGACATGAAATGTTGTTCCCTGTCTCACTGTGGCTTTCCAAGGTCTTCCTCCACCAGAAGGTCTCACTCTCTTTCCAAAAAGTATGACATCACTGAATTTGTCATGGCATCCTTTAACACTGAGGACAGAGGATGACATTCGTGTTGAAGTGGAAAGGAAGAGCGTGAATGACAACGGTGACAAGAGCAGTATTATTACTCAAGTGCCAGGAAATATGTCCACCCTGATCATTAAAGATCTTGAGCCTAGACAGCAATACATGTGCAGGGTACGAGTGAACACCAGGTCCCAAGGAGAATGGAGCAACTATTTGTATGCATGGACTTTCAGTGACAGTAAGTAGCTGATTCACATCCTTCTGTTTAATTCTTCCTCTTTCCCCCAGTGATCAGACTGATTGTCACTTAATGACTACATTAAATGTAATCCTTTGTTCTGGCAACACTCAGTTCCTGATGATCACTTGTCGTTGTTATTACTATTAATATGAAGATAGCTCAGTGTCCAAAGAAATTCTTATGCTGGAAATTATCAGGCACTAACAATAAGTTTGGAAAAAAAAAGGGAAAAACAAATTAAAAGTTTGGGAATCCACATCTTCATTTCAGTGTGATTCATGTTTCTGACACACACAGCATTTTTTTTCTCTTCATAATGATGAACCCACAGAGTTCCCTACCCCAAGCTCTTTTGTTACTCCAAAACAACGCTCAGAACCTGCAATTCACCTATGTCAATATAGAAATAGTCAGCAGTGAAATAAGAGAAGACACAATGCAAGGTAAAACCCCTGTGAGCAGAGTAGTTAAGTGTGCTACAATGAAGACCAATGACCACCCTTGAACTCCCTGAGTGTGAGTACTGTCCTTTCATAATGCCACAACAAATGTCCTATCTGAATGAAGCACCATCTGAAGAGACATCCATCTGAATGGCTGATGGGTGCCACTGCTCACACCACACACTGGGAAGGTGGGCTTCTTCCTCCTTACAGGTCATGTGGGGAGGCCCTCACTGAGATCCTAGATGCATTAACAGAACTGTCAATGGTTGTCATGGGACACTGCAGTTTCCTGAGCACTGACGCCAAACTGCACTAAGAAACACATAGGGTACTATTTTCCAGGAGAAGGTGATTAGCTTAGTAGTCATGGGTGTGTCCACAAGTCCAGCACTCACCCCTGCTGGTGGTTTTCTGAGGAAACTTGTGGAAATGTTATTATAGAATCCTTTAGGTTGGAAAAGACCTTTAGGATCGTCAAGTCCAGCTGTTAACCTAGCGCTGCCAAGTCCACCACTAAACCATGTCCCTAAGCACCATATCTGCTCACCTTTTAAATACTTCCAGGGATGGGGACTCAACCACTTCCCTGGGCAGCCTGTTCCAGTGCTTGATAACCCTTTCAGTGAAGAAATTTTCCTAATATCCAATCTAAACATCCCCTGGCGCAGCTTGAGGACATCTCCTCTTGTTCTATCACTTGTTACTTGGCAGAAGAGATCGACCCCCACCTCACTACAACCTCCTTTCAGGTAGCTGTAGAGAGCGATAAGGTCTCCCCTGAGACTCCTTTTCTCCAGGATAAACAATCCCAGTTCCCTCAGCCGCTCCTCATAAGACTTGTGCTCCAGACCCTTCACCAGCTTCATAGCAATTTCCCTTCTTTCTAACAGCCTGTATCCTGACAGGAAATTGCTCCCTGAAGCACTGAAAGTATGGGACCTGGGAATCACATGGGAATGATGATCCAGTATAGAAGGAAATTAACCCTTTCTGCATTAATTTGAAAGCAATCATGTTGTCCTTGCATACAGCTCAGAGCATTCATATCTTCATCCAAGTACAGGAGTATACTCAATGCTACTCCAACCTCTGCTGGAAGTATGGAGTACTGCAATATGGGTCACAGCACATCAAGTTCATAAAACTATTGCATTTAGTTACCATAGCTCATCAACAAAATTCTGCTTCTGTTTAGCACAGCAAAAGCACTGAAAAAAGTGTTTGGCTCACTGCAGGAAGGAAAAAGAGGTGGATGTACACTCTAATGCTTTGTGTGTGTTTGTGTTTGTTCTCAGGAATCCCTCCTGCACCATACAACATCAGGTTTTCTAACACCACAGACACATCCTCAGTCATCTCCTGGACAACTGCTGAGGGTCATTCCATCTCCTCCATCATCATCAGCTACAAAATTTATGGAAAGGCTGACTACAACCACATCGATATTATCATAAAGAACACCAGCATTACTCAATACCATCTCAAGGGCCTTGAGCCAAACACTGTGTACCAGGTTCAGATTAATGCTCAGAACAACATTGGCTTAAGCAACCCAAACACGTCGTTTGAACTGAAGACTCTTCCAGAAACTAAAGGTTGGTTATGGCAGCATGCTGGACTTGCACAAACCAGGGCTGATTGCATAAACTAGTTACCTAAGGCAAAGTCATAATATTATTTTTTTAATATTAGTTTTCTTTTGCTCTTAATTTTGACACAAAACACAGCATCACCAAGATTTGATCTCAGTTCATTGCATGGCATTGGTGAAGTGACAACATACAACATCTGTTTGTAACCACTAGAAAGTGCCCAACACCTCATAAATTAAAGGAGCTGCATATAATAGGACTATTAGATCACTGAATGTGACCTCAGCTCTGCTCTGCCTGAATTCAGCAGGACCTGCAGGTTTCATACATTTGAAAGTCAGAGCATCCAATGTCTGTGACATTTCTAGAAAACAAAGGGATGTCTTCATACAGATTACAAGACAGGATTATTTAGCTATACATTGTTCATGGCTTTTTCAGAAGTAGCTGGAAATAACGACGAACTCTTTATGTGCTTCCTCAACAGCTCCATATGAATCAAAAGGAGGCAAAATGCTGCTTATTGCCATCCTTGGATCTGCAGGGATGACCTGTGTAACAATTCTCCTGGCCTTTCTCATCATGCTGCAGTTAAAGCGAGCCAACTTCCAGCGCCGTATGGCTCAGGCTTTCCAAAATGTGGTGGTGGGTTTCCAGCTTTCCTGAGTCAGTGTGGTTATTAACTTTGGCCCCACCTTCTCCTGTTTTTTCCAGTTCCTTTTTCTTGGCCTTCTCTTCATGTGTGCAATTAGTACTGGTGTTGTAAAGCTTCTCTGCTAGTGAGCCCAGAGCTAAAGCAATCACAGTTGTAGGCTATGAGGTACAAAACCTGACTTGAAAAAAGTTGCACACCATTTGTCCTTCTCCCTTTTCTGCCTTGTTGCACCTGTGTATAACAAGTACTGAGCCAGACAGAATGGAGGAACCTGTTCTCACTCTATGAAGTTGTGCCTGATTTCGAAAACTACAATGTTTTTTATCATTGCTTTTGAGCATCAGCGACTGCTCTGTCATGGCTTTTCAACTTGGGAACAGCACACTAGGGGTCATTCAATGGCAACATCATAGTTCTGGCTGTGAGGAAATTGCTGAAGGTTGTAACATCACGTAGAGATATCTCTCTCTATATATACATGTATATATTTGTATTCTGCTGTAGTCTCTTTATCACTCTGCTTTCCAGTACTGTTCTCTCACTTCAGAGGAGAACCTGTGAAGCAGAATGAAGCTGGGCCAAGGAGCTCTTCCATATGGATCTGCATAGATTGTTTCATAAATGGGGTCAGGGGCTCATCCAAAAAGATGATCAGTCCCCAGGCTACACAGAATAGCTCCTGCTCCTTGTCCTGAAACTTTTCCCACAGAAGTATTTCATGGGAATGTGTAACTGAAGTAGAGATGTCTCCTCTAGTATGGAGGAGATAATTTCTTCTCTCTTTTGTTTCCTTGCTTCTTCTTTCCTCAGTCTTCCTGAGCCTGATCAGCACAGGATCTAGTCAAGCCTAATATGATATAAATCTCAAACCTGACACTTAAAACTGGTTTTGAGATCAGTTTTACCAAATTATTTTTGCCTATCTCCTTCATGTTCAAGATGATTATAAAACTGTTCAGGAGGCCTAGGTCTACAAAGGTACTTATGCATAAATTAGGAGCCTGACTAATTTTGTGGATCTGGGCAGAAGTGCTTGATGCAGTTAGTGTCTAAAGTAGGTGTAATTGTCTACTGCACTCACTCTTGCATAAGCAAGAGATGGATCACGCTCTCTGTGTGTACATGAGTGAGCACACATGTATTCTGACAGTGTAATCAGAGCATTGTTCAATACAGTAGAAATCACAGTTAATGTCACTTGCTTAACTCTGTTACAGAGAGAAGAGCCAGCTGTACAGTTTAACTCAGGTACTCTCACCTTGAGCAGGAAAGCCAAAAACAGCCCAGATCCTACTATTTATCCAGTTCTTGAGTGGAATGACATAAAATTTCAAGATGTGATTGGGGAAGGTAACTTCGGGCAAGTCCTGAAAGCACGCATTAAGAAAGATGGCTTACGGATGGACGCTGCGATTAAAAGGATGAAAGGTAGTAAAGACGTGAGACTAAAGACTTTTCTTGGTTGTTTGCTCCAAGTGTTTCTCTGTCACAAGAAATGCTTAGTAGTCCTCTCCTAAAGCTAAAATAAAAAAGTTGCTAGCGAAATTGTACCAGCTGTCACTAGGCCAAGATTTGTGCCCTGGCAAAGACTGTATTTCTGCATGGTCAAGTTGGTTTATATTTCTCTCTAATTGTTAATATCATTAATTATTATGTATTTTTCGATTCATAGGTCAGTATGAACTTCATCTGTGAGCTCACTTGCAAAGTGGGAGCCATTAAAATATGGATTTAACAGAGAGAGAAGCACAGAGTTAGCCTTGGGGCACAGCATTTGCTCATCTTGCTTTACCTTAGCCATTCAGAGACAACTGTATCTATGCATCTACATATATACATGCTATGAGGATCACTCATTTTCTTTGTACTCATTGGGCACAACTGCCACGTTCCAGACAGAACTACAATACATAGAATACCGCAAGAATGTACATATTTCCTTGCAATTTACTAGATCATTATCTAGGCAAATTGGGAAACACTCTTAAGTATGATGATCATTTAAAAAAGAGCCAAGGTCTGCATGCAGGCAGAAATAATCAACAGCACACACATGGAAAGATTTTTAGGCAGCTAGTTTTTCTGTGATCTGCTATGATGTTTTACATTCTCAAATAATAAAGGAAGTGACATGGTATATTAAGATGCTTGCTTTCTCTGCAGATGGCTGCTACAGACATTAGGTTCTCTCTTTTTTCCCTTTGATTGAAAAGTCCTGCTTTATTCAGTAAATACTAATGCATCTTAAGAGTTTTTGTCTTTCTATTGGCGCTGAAGCAGTAGTGCCCCACGCAGCCCAGAGTCCTCATAATTAACAACAATATGGTCATAAATTCCGTTCAAAGGAGAACAAATGCATTCTTATTTGATTTTCAGAATATGCCTCAAAAGATGATCACAGAGACTTTGCTGGAGAACTTGAAGTTCTTTGTAAACTTGGTCATCATCCTAACATCATAAATCTTTTGGGAGCATGTGAACATCGGGGTAAGATAACTCTTAAATACATGTACTATAAAAATTAGTTTAAAAAAAACCCCAAGCCCACAGTACAGCCCATACAGCCCATAGAAACACTGGCTTATAAGCAGGTCTTTCCATAACATTTGTGAAAAAGCTAAATAAACTTGGTTTTAGATCTACAAGCCCACATTAATCCTTCAGAAATGATGTTCATCAATAGCTCTAAATTCTCCTCTGCACCTAGGAATTATGCTGTTTGATATTTCCCCTCCAGTCTTTTTTATGTTTATGTCTTTTTCACTCAAAGCAGTGTGTGCAAATACTATTATTGACTATCTTTTACTTTGTGATCTGCTCACTATCTGATGTTTCATTAGGATATCTTTATCTTGCTATTGAATATGCCCCCCATGGAAATTTACTGGACTTCCTTCGGAAAAGCAGAGTGCTAGAGACAGACCCAGCATTTGCTATTGCCAACAGTACTGCATCAACACTTTCCTCCCAACAACTTCTGCATTTTGCAGCAGATGTTGCTAGAGGGATGGACTACTTGAGCCAGAAACAGGTCAGTATTCAACTCTCTATGCACTGAAACCACAGCGACTGATTTTGCAGGGACTATTTTAATGAAATCAAAATGAGGTTTTAATTTTAGCTTTTATAGCACCTACTTTATTTGTTGTGTTCACTTAGCCGTATCAAATGCTACGGTCACAGGGAATCAAGGAAGAGGCATTAAAACTTACGAACGACATGGTAACGAACAGCTTTCATTTTCAGATAAAGTTTAAAATGTTCTTGGTAGTGACATACCAAGCCATTTGTTTTGGGTTTTGTTCTTATTCTGAATGTTCGCAATTTTCAATATAGCACTAAAATAATACATGGAAAGCTCATAGATGCTGTGGTGATTTCCATTTTTTTTTTTTTATTTCAGTTTATTCATCGAGATTTGGCAGCAAGAAACATCTTGGTTGGAGAAAATTATGTTGCGAAAATAGCTGACTTTGGCTTATCAAGAGGTCAAGAAGTTTATGTTAAGAAGACCATGGTAAGGATCAAAACAAACTGATATAGTCTGTTTTCCTCATTTTTTATTTTCTTGTTTCTTACTTTGTGTTTTCCTATGAACAAAAATGCAAACGCATGGGTAATACAGAACTGATTATTTAAATGTTATATATTAACATGTACAAATATTTATATTGTGTTTATTAATATACTTACATTACTTGTAAATTAATTCTATACCATGTTTGTAATATAATATACAATGTAATTGAAAATTATTTATATGAACATGGATGGCAGTAAAATAACCAATCTTCCAGCCAGTTATGAGATTTAGTAAAAGTGTATTATAAAAAACCATATAATATACATATGATGTATGAAGAGGATATATGCATGTGAGTGGGTCTGTACAGCTATGAAAACAATATTTTCGTACCAGAATTTGTCCAGCTGAGGCAAGCTGGTCTAATTCTATTGAACGAGGCCAAAGCTAGCAAGATGGTAAGCAGAGGCACGTCAGGATCTGTGAGCTGAAAAAACAGTTGTCCAAAGCTAATGCTTTGGAAGATCTGAAAGAGGAAGATATGTAATAAGCATCACATAGTCATAGACCAGGAGTAACACCGGGTGGTCAAGGGAACAGGATTGGTTAAAGGTATCATAAGTCATCACTCAGGAATTATTCCCAGTTTGATGCTGGTTGAACAAATTTTCTATTATCTTTAGTGTGAACTGTCCCTTTGAACAGTAAATGCACAACTTAAATAAATTTATTTACTTGATTAAGCTTACTTGCCTTAGTTTTCATTAAGATAACACACAGAACAATTGTTGGGGTATAAACTGCAATATTGTTATTCCAACCTCCGACAAATAAAATTTCATTAAATAATTTTCAGGGACGGCTTCCAGTGAGATGGATGGCAATTGAATCTTTGAATTACAGTGTTTATACCACAAATAGTGATGTGTAAGTATGTTTTCAAGTGGTCTTTTTTAAATAAAGAAATACTTTCTGATGTCAAAGAAAGTTTGACATCCACTCTTAACTCAAAAAACTCAGTAGCTGTGTCAGCATGAGTGAGCAATGGAAGCAAAAATAAAACCCACAACAAAAAAATTACTTTATTTCATCATCAGTATCTGAACAAGTTCTGTGTTCACAAGCTAATTGTGTTTGGGCCACTATTTTAACTATATTCCTCATCTGAAATCAGAAACCTGATGAATCCCTGGGAGAATTAGAGGAACTCGGTATTTAAGTCAGGAAACTGGAAGTCATATTTGGCAAAGCAATTCTGTAAAAGCGCTATTTGCTGAGAGCTCAGAGTCTAGTAAAGGACTGCGGTCAATGGACTCACAGAGAATTAATTTTGCTAAAGATCTCACTCCTCCTTTCTGATTCTACGAACCCTATCATTTAACAAAAATCAATTAAAAAAAAGAATTAATCACACTTCTCTGTGTTCTCTGAATACTAGCAAAACTATCTACCATTTTAAAATATCTTGTTGCATTCTTGTTGCACTCCATAATATCCCTCTGTTGCAGATGGTCATACGGTGTCCTATTATGGGAAATTGTTAGTTTAGGTAAGTATCTGAATTTTGTACTGCACAAATAAACCAACCTGAGCCAAGACAGCTTCATTCACTCAGTCTGTAAAAAATTATTCCTTTGCAACATATTTCAATTTTTTCTGTTTCATTCTACTGAATTTTATTTAGCTTCAGTATGCTTGGAAATGCAATTGTCACATTTTCAATTCAGGTACCATTTTAAATGAAAAAAACATAATGACCATGTTCTAATTGCAGTATAAAACCTAGGCCATGTCTAAATAGACAATCCACCATATCACACAATTTATAGCCCTAATCCTATATGTTTCGAGTTTGATGGGTGGTTTTTCCTCAGCCTTCCTGAGTTTTAAATCAAGACTTAAATTTTAATGACTATGGGGGTAGGGGCAAACATCTCATACTCCAAGTATCTCAAAGAAAATTTCTGAACGTTAATCTTCAAATAAAATTTAGAGTTCATTTCCACACACACCTCTATTCATCATGTATGTGATGCAGCCTCAAACCATTCAAAATGATTGTGTTACATAGCCTTTATGATTTGCCTTTGAGTGCGCTCCATGGTCTGCTGGCCAAGAGATGCACGCTGACTGAGGTGCACATTGTGTGCTGGACTAATGATGAACTCCTGCTTTCTAATTTGTTCGCAGCTTTCCTTAGTAAATGGGTTTGCGTTAGATATGGATGAGAACTAACACACTCCAGTGTGGAAAATCAAGAGTCTAAGCAATGAAACATCTGCAAAAAGCGGCAAAACCAGCTCGACAGTAATAGCTCCATGAGTCCATACCAGATCTTATTAATACCATACTAATGAAAGAAAAACTTGCCTATTGCCACCAAGGGTATTACAAAAACAGTTCAAATACAATCAGATGCAGGCCCTCAGAGTTGTAGAGAAATTCAGGTCAGCCCCACAGATGATGAAAGTTTATACTCGCTTTTATTTTTCTCTTCAATACTGTGCATTAAGCAGTATAGAAACATTAACAACAAAAATTTAGCTGCAAAATATTCCCTAATGTTAGACTAATTTACCTGCTACTGAGTCAGTCATTCTTTTTCATTTGTGCTATGAAATTAAACTTTCTTTTATTAAAAACTCCCTGTGTTCATGACAATGGTTAAACTCTGCTTTAGGTGGAACACCATATTGTGGAATGACATGTGCAGAACTCTATGAAAAACTGCCTCAAGGGTACAGGCTGGAAAAGCCTCTCAACTGTGATGATGAAGTGTAAGTAACTGCCTCAGCAAAAAAACCAAAACAGAGTAACACAACATCTGCTATAGGAAATATATGTCTACAAGAAACTAATAAAACAAACATTTTTTCAGGAAAACATAAAAAATACATTAAAAAAAAAACCACAGACATTTTAAAAAGGGTTCACAAGTGAAAATAATTACTTAAGTCCTTTTGTACCCAGCATGCACTGTCACTTGCCATGAACCCTTTCCCAGGCTCTCTGCTCCTGCCAGATATGCTGTTCTTTACAAAACATGGCTGGGCTTTAGCTCAAAGAGAGCTTTTTAATTATTCCAGAGAAAAAGAAAATTCTTTTCAGACAGCATCCAGCTGTGGAAAATGTAACTCCATCTATGTATAAATCCATTTTCCTTTGAAATATGTAATGAGCATAATCTTTCAATAAACATGAATTTGTAGCTTTAACCTATGTATCTAAACTGTGAAATGTTGGTGTTTGATTTTTTTAAAGGTATGACCTAATGAGACAGTGCTGGAGAGAGAAACCATATGAAAGACCATCATTTGCTCAGATACTGGTGTCACTGAATAGGATGTTAGAAGAAAGGAAGGTAAGAATGAATCCCTAGGAAAGAATTAGGCCATGAATAATTTCAAGTATAGTTTAGGATTCTTGTGGTAACACACCCTGCATCACACTTTTTCTGTTTATTTCCTTCCCAGACCTATGTGAATACTACCTTATACGAGAAGTTTACTTATGCAGGCATTGATTGCTCCGCTGAAGAAGCTGCTTAAGACAGGAGAAATCTTCATTCATGAATGATGTATTGAAGAAACCCAAAATTCAATCTGCTGGAGCCCAAAATGTGATGTGCTGTGTAGAACTGTGTATAGCTTTAACTGTATATAATACAGTAATACTGTTTTACTACAGATATGTATGTGTATATCACACAGTAACCTCTGCCTCCACAGGCTGCAGAAGTGTATATACTGTTCAGAGTAGGAATAGACTGAAGCCATGAGATCTGCTGTTTCATATGCAGGGTTTTTTTTTTTTTCTTAGTCATGTAGATATAGTGTATACAATTATTGTAATGCATTAAATATTGCCATCTTAGATATTTTTGATACTTTCCAGGAGCTACTGATAGCAAAGTCGGTATCTTATAGCAGTATTTCATAGACATTTCATTGTGATTCAAACAAAAATGCTAAGCTCAGTGTGACAATGGGAGTTGCAAGCAAATGTCAATCCAGTACATACACTAAGGATAATTAATTATTAAGGGTCCTGTTTGAGTGTAAATGTGAGCTAGTAGAAATAATCTGTTCAAAAATTCTATTGACACTTGTAAGATATAAGGCATGTTATTGGTCTTTCATTGTCCAGTTTAACAGTCAGTGTTTGCCTATATGCAAAATATGCATATGTTTTGAAGTGTTTAATGCTATCGGAGGCAGCCATACAGCAATTATCATTAAGCATAGGACTGAGGAACATACTACATATTGTAAAACACATTTTTACAATCAGCCTGGATATACATGAGGCTTATTGAATTTGTATTTCATTTAATAATTTCACTGCATAATTATAAATTACTACCTATTATATACAAGGAGGGCTTACTTACTTTTGCTTATTTTATCCCTTAAACATTTTGTAGTGTGGTATGGCCTCTTAAAAATACCATACTGAAATGCTTCAAAACAATGATATTTGGCCTGCCAGAAATACCTTCTAGTCCTTAGGTTAGACAAATAGAGGCAGGATTGGCCTGAGCTTCTTGTATCAATCATATGCGATTGTGTGGACTTACCCTATTCAAACTTCACATACCAGCTAACCTCATGCTTTGACACACATGTTCCCTTCATCTCCCTGTGACTCACCAGCTCATAACTGACCATCAGACCACAGTGACTTTCTAGCTGGGTGGATCAGGTCACACCCCAAGACTTGGAGGAAGATGCTAGAGAGAGAAAGAAAAAAAGGTTTCCCCTTCTCATACTTAATTTGTGGGTGGGTATTTGGTTGGTTACAAGGCAGGGATATCACAGCAGAGTTTAGAGTAACACTACTGGCCTACACCAGTCTGACTCAAATAGAAGAAGCACCAAGAGCCTTATTAAAAGGGAATATATCAACAAACAAGGGTGCTGAGATTACTTGTGCGGCCTTGAGATAGGCAGAACTTGCACTGTAAGTACAGGTGCTACAATCGAGTTTACAGAGTGCATGGATTCACTGGACCAAGGAACAACTCCAAAATGGGAAAGAGAAACAAATATAACTATATTTTTCATAAAAGACTACTTGGCTGGGCACTTTTGAAGCATTTTGCAGTCCAACCAGGTTCCTACATGTCAATGAAGTGAGGAATGGACCTCCATGGGTGTTCTCTACACTGCCAGGCAAAGCTAGCTAACAACTTCTGCTGGAACTGCTCCACTTTCTGTACAGAATTTTTCATGGGTCCAAAACAGCTCCTTGTCTCACACATCTCTAACAAACAGACACAATTGACTATTCTGCTACTCGATGTGAACCCCTTCTTCTGTGGCAAACTTTAATTCTTTCCCTATGTGGCATATTGGTCCAAGTAAGAGTCATTCATCAACCCAATATGTCTTAATACTGTCTGGACTTTATGTGCTCAAGCCTCACTGTACATTTAGCTGAAGGTCATTTAAGTGTCCTTATGAATGTTCTTCACATCTTCATTTAACATTGTGGCATGCATTAACTTTCTAGTCTGCTGTAATGATTTTTTTTTTTTTAAATTGCCATTTTAAAAAATAGACAAAAGAAAAGAATAGCTCCAATACACAGCTTGAGATGTCTCTATTCAGTCTATACATCACAGAACTACAGCTATTAAAAATGTCCACTAGTTCTGTCAGAGCCTCAGATAAACTAATTGCTTCTATACTTGCAACATGCACTGGGTATCGCAGGTTCAATAGGTAGATTTTACTGTCTGTTATCCAGTGCTGGAAAGCCTGATTTATGGCAGTAGGCGGCTTACAAAGGTTTTCAGCTTAACCATTAGCAGGTTGTATGTTCTGCCTTCCATAGCACAATACATCTGATCCCATGTCCCCTCCTTCCCAAGTGTCTTCTATTTGTTTCTTTGCTGTCAAGAGCATAACACTACCAGTGTCAACAGTTTTCCATTATTCCAATACCCCACATCCTAACATTCTTTATATACCTCCACCTATTTACACCTGCTGACATCTATGCACAAGCTTACAGTATCATCACCCGTTCCCAACGTTGTTTTTTGAAACCACAGCATCAGTTTTCCCATATTCTCACACATAGTTATCAAGCTCATACTCAGCACAAGTTTCTGGTTGGGAAAGAAATGAAGCGTTTCAGACAAGTGGAGTTGGCCATGCTTTGAGGAATATGTCACGCAGAATGGCAGGTACACTGTGATTCTCTGATATCCCAGCTATATTGCAATTCTGTAAACTCTGCAAGATGGGGGAAGGGAACTGCAGAAAATAAGCAGAGGCCCAGATAAACAGCACAAGCAATTAAATTACAAGGGCATAGTTCAGCTGTGGCCAAACACAAGTTTTCCCTCTTGCTGCTAATTCCCTTCCTGTGCTGCTACACTACATTCCCTGCTCCCAACACACCATTTTGCCTTTCCCCAAGTCACATACTGGTCAGCCATTCCCACGTGCAAGGCAACTGGTTAGACACAGGAAAATGCCGATTAAACAACAGTTGGAACAAAGCAAGCCAAACTGTTCCAGGCTGTAAGTCAAAATCCTCAAATCAAGCCAACCTAGTGTAATGTTTCCTTATAATACTTCAGAGCTCTTTCACATATTCACTTAATAGCACAACATGACACAGGTGGTGATATTCCCACAGTAGGAGCCGACAGTTTCAGCAAGTCCCTCTGAAAACAGTGGAGGTCCAACCAGACCACACTAGCCTCTCACATCTCCAAAACATGAACTAAGCTTCCAGCTCCTGAAGATGCTGGGTCAGGTTTTACAGTAGCTAAGTCTATATCATAAATATATGTGGGAAAGAGAAAAGTATGCTTATGGCAGGCAGCAGCAGAGAGATGACAGAGATATGACTCAGACACTGTTCCAATGATTAACTGCACCTATATTCACACCACCTTTCAGTTTTGGTGAAATTTCATTACTTCCAGCATCAGAAGACTGTTTCCTTTGCTATTTTTACAAAACAGTACCTAAAATTATTTTGCTTATTGTACACAGTATTTTATCCATTTGGTTTTAATAATTCAGTACCCAACTACAAGAAGTTAAGAAGACAAGTCAGATGATGGAGGTTCCTTAGATGGCCTATAGAGCCTCAGAATTACCACTTTGATCACTGCTAATAGCTTGTTGGATGACTAACACACATTTCTGTGCTAAGTAGAACAGGTTCTACAGAGTAGACATTTATCTCTTTCCTTAGATTTACTCAAAGCCAAATAATAAAGGCAATCTTCACTAATGGAACCATCCATGAGCAAGTCTATCCCATTTGTAAAGAACATGACAAAGCCCCTTCTCCAAGCTGTAGCAGGGCCTGTATGCAGGACTGTTCTATTAATATAGAAGTATTAACGATTTTTGAGTGAAGGAAAATCGGCTTTTTTTTTTTATAAAAAAATCCTGCAGATACAGGACAATAAATACAGAACGCTATTTCTAAGTACAGCTATCACCTGTTCGTGTCTCAGAACAGGACACATCCCCCAGGTACCTAAATGCATAAGAAGCAGCTACAGCGATTTTTAACCTTCAATGCAGATTTAGTCATGCAGTGTACTCATTCTTTGGGGCACGCCTGTGAGAACTGAGAGATCTTTACACTACTGATCTTCTCTTACAGGGTCCTCAGTCAAGACAATTTTTCCTCACCACTCTCAGCTGCCTTTGACAAAACAGTGCAAAGCATAACTTCAGCTCAGAGCTAATGTTGTACAAAAAATGTGGCCCGTTCTTACATTTTCATTGCTTTCTGTCCTTCACACAAAAATAGGTGGCAACAGACTTTAAAATCCTCCTCTCTAAAGGCTGAATCCTATCTTAAGTGGGAGACAGGGAACTCCCTGTCTTGGAGTATAGTCCAATTTTAGCTGAAGCAGTGAACATATTTACTTCTTGAAATACTCTCCCTTTTGGGAACCCTTATAAGTCAAAGTTTATTGGTTTTACAGTTCAAAAGCCTCCTACAGGCTCAACTTTTTTAAAAGAGACCATCTTATTCTGCTCCAAAAGAGGTCATGTTCCTACCACCATGCAAATTATACTTTTCAGCTATACAGAGTAGTAAGGGTGATTACAGAAATAATACTCAGACCAGAAAAAAAGCATGGGCTTGCTATTTAACATAAGAATTTACTCTGTGCATCTTACTTGTATTTTGTGCATTTGTGTTTTCTCTTTCCTGTACATCTTAAGCTTCAGAAGTAGATGCAGTCAAGTTGCCCCACTAGATTTTCCCATTGTCCTCTTTTTTACATCAGAAAAATAATTGGTACTGAAGCACTACAGAGCAGCGAGCCAAACTGTGGTTGATTCCCCCCCCCCCCCCCATCTCGTTCCTCCAAAGCCACAATAATCACCATTTTCGCCTTTTATTGTCCTCCTTGACCTTCCAAAGGATTAGTTCCATACAAGCAATTGCATCTTCCTTGGAATTATGACCATCAACTAGAGGAGAACAAAAAAAAAAAAATTAGAAGTGTTAGATTATATATTTCTTTATAAAAGAATGGTAGCTTGGTTTATTAACCTGAACAATTGTCAAGAATATTAAGACAACACTTGGTATTCAGACAGTTTTTGGTCCAACTTCTTGCTACCAGGATTCAAGGTAATAACCACACGCTTCCAGCAGTGCAGTACTGTCTGGCAATATTCAGTTTCTCACCACATCCTCCAGCTTCAATATCCAATGGAGCCTGGATTAGTAACCTAGACTATCCAACATAATTGTCTTTGGAAAACCAGCCTCTCCAAGTCATGTGCTTTCAAACCAGAAGTTGAAAGAGTAACAGATGACAAGTTGATTTTGCAACTAGATGGTAAATTTCTACCTTGGTTAATTAAGGACAATCTACTTGCCCTGATCTACTGAAATGCTCCACGAAATCTGAACAGAATGAAGGATTTAAATTATATACAGTTATACATTTTTATTACATTTAGTCAAAGCTTAAAAAATCAACAACTTGCAAATTCACACAGGTTTTATACAATTCCCATAACTACAGAAAGTACAGTAGAAAGGTTTAAATGCATCCTGGCTGGAAAATAGTGGTAGTCATGCAAACGAGAAATGCATACAATCCTCTCATTAGTTGGCACTTAATGTAGGCATCAGAATACCCTTCCTAACACTGAGTCAACAGAAGAAAATGCTGGCTGCCAGGATAATGGTAGTTAACTACTGCAAGTTCTGAGCACTCCTTACTGAAAGCCAGAGCTGCATGTTGGGGCTTTCCTAGCAACTTTACATTAGGTGGAGAATAGACCTACTATATTCAGCCATCATCTTCATAAACAGAAATTTGACACAGGAACAAACTGTCACATTGACCAATTTAAATATATGTCCCTCAGTAAATCCTATATGAGCTGATCAAGGGAAATCTAAATCCTGTATGGTTTAAGTTATGTTAAACAAAGATACCACTTTGAGTATAGAAGTTTTAATAAAGGTACAGAAGATCTCAGATAAACAGCTTTGGGGCAGGGGCTGGTTATTCAGAAACCAAAAAAGTTGTGGAAGAAAAATCTGACAGCATACAGTTCAGCATTTTCATTTGAAGGTGGCAAAATCCCCTCCCCATTTATGTTTCTGAGCTAGTGGCTCAAAAAGAAAAAGGTATTACTTCTTTGCACTATAGCACTGCTCTGTCTACTGATTCCACAACTGTGGTGTTCTCCCCTGCCCAAAGCAATGTAGTAAGTTGATACTGGGGAGAAAAATAATTCTTAGATTTAATTGAGATGTTCCATTCCCCAAAGAAGCAGAGGACTTAAGTGCTATCACAACAAAAGATGACTCAATAGTAAAAATACAAGCTTCTAGCTTTCTCTTGTAAAACTTAAATGCCAGTGATTTGAGATAATTTTTCATATGTAACAGCCTAGACTCAGAAGCAAAGATCTTCAGACATTTACACACATGTAGTTGCAATTCAGATATCTACTGGCTTAAAGCAGTCTAGTATCTCCTTAAGTGTGGAAGCAGCTATACTTCCCTCTCAGTGAACACACAGTTTATACAGTCACGGTAGTCATATGCAACAGCATTAGTGTGTTAGATGAATGCTTTCACCAGTATATTTAAGAACCATCCCCACAATATCTATTTAGGTTGGACATATAAAGAGCTGTGGAAGCTAACGGAGAAGGGTCATAACTTTTATCTGTGGCAGAGAAGTTTATACCACATAGTAGACTCTACTATGTAAAGAATCAGAAGACAGCTGGTCATAACCTTGCAGGTTCTAGTTTTCTCCCCTCCTAAATGTACTTTAAGAAATAAAACAGAACAGTTGGCAATAATAAAATAGAAACTATTTTGTCATTTGGATAAGAAAATGGAGGTGATCCTCTGAGATTCCCCTCTACTCTTACTATCTTTTGTCAGAGAAAGTTCCAATTCTCATTTGCTTTCCAACCTGTGAAGTAGTGCTCTGCCTTGCCATTCCACCCTTCAGCTGCTGCTATTTTTAACTGCTCAAGAAAGTACAACCTGTATGAGACATGTTTTTCAAGTAGTCTGAAAAGGCTCAATTATTGAAACCATAGTCATCTAGCTCTGTTATGTATCCTTCAATTTTTCAGTCGAATCAAGTATATGATGTATATACTGTAAGTCAAGCTACCGCAGCAGTTGCAGCTCTTGTAGCTTGGACACCAAAAATCCTGGAGTTGAGACCCTTTAAAATGCACTCCTAATCAAATTTCAGTTTGAGATGGTCAAAAAAAAAGCAAAAAATCAATTCGATTTAGAGCAAGCTAAATCACCACAGACCTATTGCTTTCTGATAGCAAAAAGTGTTTCATTCTACTAATCCCCAGGTTTACAAAAAAAGCAAATCCAGACTCGAAGTTTATTATCTTTGTCTTGTACTAGCACAAAACTAACACAAACTAGCACAAAGCAGCAGCACAAACCAACATAAATATACGGAGTGGAAGTCATGCATTGGGTTTTTTTCATTTTTTCTAGAAATGGCAGCTACCTAGCTCTATAGGTTAAGCTTGGATTTTAGCTCAGTGGTGATCAACAAAGAATGATTAAATCTGAACTTAAGCAGAAGAGTCTGCTAAAGGCAGAGTTTTGGCTACTTGAGATAGCCATCTTAAAGTCTGTAGAAATAACTTTTGACATTGCCCTTATCCCCCACACACTGCTGCGCATCAGACCGTCAGAGCAAAGGAAGTCACAGGACACTATAAGCTTTGAGATGCAGCATTCAGCTACTCCACTGGGTATCAAAGGCCATCGAGCTTTGCTCAGTGCGAGGATTTATGTATTCCCTGGGCAATGAAGATATGTTAGCAGAATAGAATGTTATTTGTTGTCCAGAAGGCTTCACTGATAAAAGCAAATATTAATCTGCCCGTTGATTAGATACTCAATTTAATTTGTTCTAAGATCAGATTAAAACCCGTTATTTAAAATGGCGTGGTCAATGCAAAAATATATCTGTTCAATGCAATGTTTTTTAAGTATTACATACACACCATAGAATATATTTATTGATTTGTCTTTGACAGCCAGCCAAGAAATTTACTGTAATTTTACTACTGAAAACCCCAGCTGAAGAGCTCTTGTATCAGCTTGAATAAGCATGTGAATCTTGAAATAGATATTAGCCTCATCACACTACCTTCAGAATTTTAAGAATGCCCCTTCTACAAGTGAAAAACCGCAACACTTTTGTATGGTGAACACTTCAACAAGCCAGCTGTACTGGGGGGAATAAGTGGGTGGCTGTGTGGTGCTTAATGCTGGCCGGGCTTAAACTACAACACCAACCATCCTACCCTGCAGGTATACCCTCTGCATTTATTATACTATTGAAGTAAAGGTATCCAAGACAAAGCTTTAAATAACAGCAACTGTATTATCTTTGCAGTTCTCTGGGTTATTCCTGTCTCCCATTTCATGATGCAATATACCAATTGCTTAATAAGAACCTGTGCTCTTACCATCATCTTGACAAATTCTCCTGAGGTAGTCAGCCATCAGACTTCTAAGTGCTCTTTTGTGAGGCAAACCTAGCCGATGAGGAAAAACTATTGACGTGTCCACTACTCTGTCATGAATCAGCTGGAAAAGAGCAGAGGCCACAGTAATGATTACACATCCAGTTACAGTCTTGCACCTCCTTTATTTATTAAGGAAATCTCATCTAGCATCTAAACCATTTCCTTTCTCAATAATATGCCCAAACTAATCCTTGAGCCCTAAACACTATGTCGTCTGTCCTGTGTTCCTCTATTCATTATAGAATGGCAAACTGTGTAGCAAGAACTGTGGAAAAATTGTGCTTCGCAGTGATTTCCATATGCTGCGTTGACGTTTGTTCACTAGTTGTGTGTGTATATATATATATATATATATACAGTGAACATGATTAATTTTGGTTTTAGATAGCCAATACCATACTGCAAAGTCTCATTTGCTCATTTGCTTTGGCCTTTAGATATCACTAGCAGGGAAGCCTATCAAGGCTAAATTCTAATTCCTTCATTAGTAATAATCACAGAATAGTTCAGGTTGGATGGGACCTCTGGAAGTCATCTTGTCCAAACCCCCTGCTCAAGCAGGTCCACCTAGAGCCAGTTGCCTAGAAACATGTCCAGATAGCTTTTGAGCATCTCCAAGATAGAAGACTCCACATCCTCTCTGGACAACCTGTGACAGCATTCGGTCACCCTCACAATGAAAAAGTGTTTCCTGATGTTCAGAGGGAAGTACCTGCGTTGCAGTCTGTGCCTACTGCCTCTTGTCCTGGCACTGGGCACCACAGGAAACAGCCTGGCTCAGTCTTGTTCATACCCTTCCTTCAAATATTTATATACATTGATAAGATCCCCCGGAGCCTTCCTGAGCAGATGGTTGTTTCTTATGGGATATTGCTGCCTTTGATATTTAATAGCATAATCCATGCATGTCTGGTACCTAAAATAATTACCTGACAGCCACACAATTGTTTACAGAGATTCTAACAGCAATACCTTAGTATTAATTGAATTGTCACATCCTTTTATGCATTTGCCCGCATGAGTTCAGCAAGATCAGAAAACATACAATTCTAGGTTTCTGTGAACCCAGAAATAAAGACAATATTATTCAGTGGTGATGTGTGGTTGCTAGAAGCACAGAACAGCAAAGCAGGAAGCCCAAATGTCAGAATCTTTACCATACTGTTTATATATACATCTCTTCCTTCTCTGAATGTAGTATTATCTTCACTATTGCTATCATTTAACAATCAAGTACCTTTCATTCTTTTTTTCATACATGTTGATCTGCTGAAAGGCAACATTCTTTTCCTTTTTTGAAATTAATTAGAACACAGTAAACACAAGTAGTCACCTCTTAAAATTGGCTTCAAACAGGTTATTTTACCTTGAGAGCAAATAAGCCATTTTCTAAGCTGTGTCCAATTAAAATTGTATCTGCACTGAACAAGTTTAGAAGTATTGCCTGTACATCCCGAAGAGATGTTGTGGTATTCTTCAGATCATCCTCTGTGGCTCCAGAGAGTCTAAAGACAGATTTAGAAGAGCTTCATTAACAGAGACACTAAGAAATATCTAGAAGAACTAGGTTTACCATGGTCGTCCCCCAGCATCTCAAGTTAACACTAGCCAGCTTTAAAAATCACATAATGCTGAAGTCAACATAAGGGATTTTTTCATTCTCTTCCTTTTCACGTAGGTAGTGTAAGATAAACTAAGCTTGGGGATATTAACCTAGCTCTACCACTACAAGTGACTGAGGCTGTTTTTTAAGCATGGACGAAAGACAGGGCTCTGAACAAATATTGCTGTTGAAGAAGTAGGAACACATTACGTTGATCCTCCTCCAAGTTTTTTATAGTGAGGCTCAAAACCTGTGTTTCTTCTCAAAGCAGTTGCAGGACTTCAAAGAACTAACAGGAATTGAAAATATGTCTTCCAGGTCTCAATGACAAAACCCAAGAGGAAGACCAAATACAAGTGCTCTGCACTAAATACAGGCAAATATTGTTAAGCTGTACAGTCTGATGGCCTCAATGCATGGCTTATGACTATACTGCTTTTCTGTGAGACAACATTTATAGATTAAATTTGCATTTGCTTCTATCCCCTTAGGGAATTTAGCAGGTTCTGGGAAGTTTAACTTGATTTTTTTTTTTTGAAGGAAGGGGAGAAAAAGTCTTCAAATGTGGAAAAAAGAAATTGAACTAGGCAAAGAGAAAAATCCTTCTTAATTGAGCCTATAAGAACAAAAGCCTCATTCCTGATTGAAAGTCTTTGATTTATGTTACTAGGAATAGACATTTAAGAGAGGCATGTTTCTTCTTACATAGTTATCTGCCAATTTATTAAGTCTAATCCTGAAGTACTATAGACTAATTCACATACCTTATATCGTAGTCTACAACTTTACCATCTGGTTTAACAAACGTATCATAGACAACCTGTAGCTTAGCATCGACCACTGTCACTCTAGTTAGTTCCAAGCCGTGGGTTGTGTAACACTGAAGAAAAAAGTAAATTTAACGAGAATTTATGCAGCAATGATGTTTCCTTACATAATGTAAGCTGTACAGAAAGCAGAACTGGTTACCAACTCAACAAATCCAAATGATTTTGCTCACTGCATGTTCAGTACTAAAGGTCTAGTCACGTAGAGTGACTCATCAGACTGAAGGTCTAGTCATGTAGAGTGACTCGTCAGAGTTCCGCAGATCTCGGAGACATGAGTTCCAAACTACCACAGCTAGAAAATTGCTTCATAAACAGCAATACAGTTTTTTATTAACTGAACCAAACTTTTTAGGTTGCTCATACCGTCTCGCAGTCCAGAGCATATACACCATAGTTTCCATCAAAAGGTGGTGATTTAATTAATGTCTTCATGAAGCCTTCCAATTTCTCCCTTCTTCCATCATGAACATGAAGCTGCAAAGTTTCCATTAGTATTTAAGTGCAAGTTTGTTAATATATCTTACCCAAACTGCCAGACAATTTGTTTCTAACGGACTCGGAGCATATATATAATACTTCTTGTCAATATTTGCCATATAATTTACTAAATGCTAGTAACTAAACACAAAAGGCTTATATCAAACTGTTCACAAAAAGCTATGACCCAGCTTTAAGTCAAAAGAACACAGAAAGCAAAACTGAGATACTGCATTACATAAACCTTCTGAGAACATTATTCCTACCTTTGCAATCTGACATCCAGCAGACCCAACAATTCTATCACAACAGCTATAGTGTTTTTCCATGCCACCAGGAACTGCCAAAAAGAAAAGTTGAAAATTGAGCAGCTTTTGCAGCAACTAGCAATGGCAAAAACAAATCAGTACCCTCACTCCTCCTCTCAAATTTATTTTCCATTTTCTCCTGAGACTGCACTATGGAAAGCAGCAAGTCCCACCTACAGGTCCCATCTATGCCAGGATGACAAACTGTACATCATTCCCTCCTGAGAAAAGGTTCTCATCAAAAAGAAGAAATACCAATGAATGGGAGAAAGTTGTATAGTATGCTCTAGAAGGTTCTCCCTGAGGGAAACATTTAATGTAGCTTTTGAGTATTTAAGGCGTCTCTCAGAAAAGATGACAAGGTTCACTCAGAAGTCAGTGCAAGGCCACACAATCAACCTTTTTCTACCTTCTTCCCACATGGTTTTATTAACATCAGCTTTCCTAAAGTTATGGCATATTCAGCAGGCTTTAGTAACTAGCCACATTCCCAAAAGTACAGCAGAATATACCTCAGCTGAACCTTGTGCAAAAGAAGTTTCATACTCTGATTTTGTTGAGTTTTTTTAACAACTTTTAACAGTTTCCACAAAGATTGAATGCCAAGGATACCTACCTTTTTGTTCCAATACTCTACCAGAATGATAGTTGCATTCTTCTTCACGTGTATATCCTCCTGAAGAAGTAACAGCATACACTTCACCACACCTACAGCACACTCTTTTGAAACCTAAAAAAATGATAACAGACTATATTTCCTAGCTGGCTTGCCATAAAGTTAAAAAAAATGCTGAATTGAAGTACGAAATAAGTTACATGAACAATAATTGAGAGAGCAGAGTATCAATACATAAGCAGCCTCCCAAGACGAGCCATGTATTAAAAAAAAAAGTTCCTCTATAGCACTATAAGAAATTCAGGTTTACCTGCAACTTCTTCAATTACTATCTTGAAACAAAAATTAAAAAAGACCTATGAAGCTTCATGGTTTAGTTGTGAAAGCTTCAGAATTCACTTGTAGTCCAGGCACTAAATACAGAACACTACTGTAATGTATAGTTTTATAGCCGTGTATTTTACTGTCCTGTGAACCACTGACTGAAATTCAATTTTGTTGCAGCCTAGTAGGCACTTACCATCATATCCAGCATTTTTTACAACCCCAGTAAGCATAGCACTACCATTTTTTTCAGGATTTGGTCGAGGGAAGTTATTTTCATTCAACTGTTCCTCAGTCAGAAGATAACCTTTTAGAAGTTCATACAGAGCACCACCTGTAAATGATAAAAAAACCACAACCAAAAACCTAAAAGTAAACAAACCCAAAGCTTAAGCAATATTAGAACAAATCTAAGTAGCACTTAAGTATCCTAGTACTTCCAAAATAAAACAAAACTGAAATTACAAGATGTGCACTATAGTTTACATGCAAAAAATACATGCTTGCACCTCAGAACAATTAGAAACTATTAGAGGTGAAGCATTATTCAAAACAAAGACACTAAACAATACGGATGTTAATTCACTAGCCATCCCAGAAAGGCTAGGCATGCAATAGTAAAGAACATGCTCTTTTCAAACAAAAGTTCAGTGTTTTCCCCTTAAGAATGAGCCTTCAGATACAAATAGGGAATTGTGTTGGAAACCTTTGCAGTGGCTAACAGATAAAGCTTGACCAAAAACAGAGCAACATTTTCATGCTGAAATAAAGCCATTTATAGGTTAAAGGGGAGAACTGACACCTCCGTTTCCCTTTCTTTACCTTTCTCTTCCTCTGACTTTATGGATCCAGCGCCACTGGAAGATCTGCTGTTACTAAGTTGCCCTGAATGTAAGAAAACATATTTTTAGCATTTCTTCTCAATTTTAGATTTCATGTTAATATTCTAAGCAAATATTTATAAATCAAAACACCAATTTATTTCAGTGACCTATTTCTACAAAAGCATTTAAATATGCAGAAATATCTTTAGTGAAGTTAAACTAAATAATCCTTTTAAGACATTCTCTGATGTTCTAATTTCTACACTTACAACCCATTTAAAAAAGTCTTCATTGAAAGCAAAACTACCATGATCTCTCAGCTTTTTGAGAGCCTTCACAGCAAAATTCAGGTACATTTTTTTACTGCCACAACGATCATAAACAGATTGCTCTTCTCTCAGGGCCTATATTTAAAAAAAAAGAAGAGACTGAGTGTTAGTGGAATACTGTATGTTCTATAAAAAGCACTGCCATTTAGAATCTGATTATGAACCTAGAGGTAAATACACATGCAAGTACTGTCCTAAATCTGAAGTGCAACAGGAGACACAAAGTCAGATGGATGAGAAAGACAAATTCAGTACTTATGAAGCAAAGATCTGTGGGGGAAATCAGTGCTCCAACTCCGAATTTAAATCTAGTCCTTGTGGGAATTTGAATACTCTTAGGGTAATCATTCCTGTGGCTACAGACAGCTTTTTCTGATCCTGCTTCAAAGGAGGTATTATTACTTTTTTAGTTCAAGAAATGTTTCCTTAATTTTCTTTCTGTAAAGTCATAAGAAACAGAAGCGAAAGGAAGGTCCACAACCTTTTAGCTATGAAGAAGCACACTTGGAACAAGGAGTATGTTCCTTGATCTTCTGGGGAAAGAAAAATGCTTCTTCCCTGGTTTTATTTCACTGTAGTCAACAAAAGAGAAGCTCATTTTAGGCATAAACAGTGCCTTCTAACTATCACTACAGCAACTACAATTCACAAGTTACAACCATTAAGCAGAGGAAGAGAGAAAGCAGAGAACTCATGAAGCTGAGAAATAACACAGTAGGAAGTTAAAGTGAAGGTAAAAGAAACATTACTTAGTAAGAATGAACAGTCAGGCATATGAAGGTATGCTGCATAATATAGAGAAGACACTGTAAATGGCAGAGTAGTAACATCTGATGTTTTACAAGCTTTCATTCAACGTATAATTAAATACACATACAGAGTCTTATCAGGACACCTCCATAAAGTCCTTTGATTTCCAGCATACAAGAAATTTAGATTACATAAAGGTTAAGCTCAGGATATTTGTGCCTGTCAGACCATATCTATTGGTTATAAGCTTGAGCAGCACTTAGTGTGGTGTAAACAGTAAATACAAGATCAAAGGCTCAAAATGATTGAGAGATTTATTCTTGTTCTTTAAACATGCTTTCCTCCTGTCCTGAATCGATCTCAAAGTCATTATTACATTCCAGGAAGCCACCAGTACTCACAAGATTTTTATTTTGCATTTGCAAAAGAAAAACTTTTCCTTTTTTATACTAAAACATGTCTTTTTGGAAGCTAATTAGCAGTGCCGCAGACAAATGTTTTTACTTGAAGAAAACTGAAACTGATTGATAACACTAGCAAGCTTGTGCACATTTTAACTTCTGCTTACTGAAAAGTCTGAAATATTTGTCTTAAAAAAATAATCAAGTAAAAAGCCCCATGAACACTTTGTGCAAGATAAGACCTACTGACTTAATTCAGAAGAGGAACTTAAAGATCTATAAAACATTACAAACCTTGTCAATAGCTTCATTCACTGTGCCACAAATTTTGAAGCATTCTGCAAAAAAAACCCTGACATATCGCTGTCTTGTCTCAAGTGGTACTTTGGATCCTGATTCTGGAATGGAAAGCCTTTTCTGAGTAGAAACCTGAAAAAAAAAAAACCCATACTAATGTGGTCAATATGCAACAAATATCCCAAGGAACTAAAACCAGCTCAGGCATTCTTTTGCCCATCCTTGGAGAAAATAAATAAAAATCAAATATTGCTGAATAGCTATTCAGAAAACTGGAGTTGCAGTTCAGTTATGATTTAAGTCATGCTCTCCATCTGGCCTTTATTTCAGTCAGTACTTCATTCAGAGCATAAACTAAGGACCCAATGAAGTAGACTATAAAAAAGAGTTTATTTTTAGGAACCTATAGCCTTTGTTAGACAATGCAATGCAGAGCTTTTGTTTACCACAATGTGCTTATTTTAAGATTAAGCACATAAGTTAAAATCATCACATTCAAAAATCTGGTAGTAAGTTAGGTTAAACATGGTCACACCCAAAAAAGTCCAAACAGTTACAAAGATGATTTGTATGTATCAAAAAAGGAGTAATATGTCTATACCACATTTATTCACCAAGGAAGATCTTTTAAGAGCAGCATTTAAATGTATGTGTTACTACCAAGGAGAAGGCAATTTTTGCATTAAGGGAACAAAGGCAATGTGTATCATTGTCACAACCTAGTCTCATCATTATTGGGGCATGCAGTATTCTGTTTAGGAAACAAGAAGGTACATACTGAAGATATGAAGCATGAAGGAATCAGTACTTCATATCCTAGAAAAATGTCAATAACCAAACTGACTGAAGCCATAACATTTGACACTTTTAATCAGAAAGCAAAACTCTGATCTTGTAATTTATCTGACCCCAGGAATTTTCAGTGACCTCTGCTTTAAAAAAAGAAAAAGGCAAGGTTAGAGAGTACTTTTTCTGAGAAGAGAACCTTATGACACTCTGCCACTCAAAATTACAAAGCAAAGTTGGTGCTAACAAACCAAAATACACCTGCATTAATTTTTTGACAAGTTCCTTGAAAGCCCTTTAATTTATAAGGGTACCTCTGCTGAAGCCAAATAAAGACTTTCATCAGATATCATCTGTCACTATACATGGAAGGACATTTTAGGGGAAAATAACCAACATGCAAGCATGACTTGACTGAAAACAAACTAGTTCTTAATTCTCCCATCACAACCACTTTGATTAACAGTTTATGTATTTAATTGCCTACATTTGTGTAGTGCTGGCTAATACAACCAAGGAAAATGAAAATACAATTTGCATAGCAACTTGATTAAAGCACACAGGAAACAAAGTATTTTTTTAAAAAAGCTATACTGGTAAGTCACATTACTGGGTTTACATTACAAAATAATGTTTGAAATTAATTGCAGTTTTCCCACTTCTGTTCCCATTCACATATCCAAGTTCCACAGCAGTAACTCTACAGTACCTTGCATGGCACAAGAGTAGTCCTTTTGAACGAACTCATAGAAAGTCCACAGGGCATTGTTGCTACATTTCCTTCCAGTAGTATATGCAGTTGCCCACTGCTGGTTTCAATAGGCTGAACTTCAAGCAAATTCAAAGAGGCTGAAACACACAGAAGATACAGACTGAATCTAAACTCTAATGGTAAGCTTTATTATTTAAATTACATTAATCTGGAACACAGGTATTTCACAGCTCCTTTGTTAAAGCAGGGGAAAAGTAAACTAATGCACAGAAGCAAACCTAGAATGTCAGAAAACACATTAAGACTTCACTTCTGCCAACAGATTTTATGCAACTTGTTCTCCCATATTTTTGAGATCATATATCAGTTTGAAGATGTTAGAAAAAAGCAGCCACACAAGTCAAGTTAAAAGCTATTTTCAGGTTGCAATGGCTATGATTTTTAAACACCTACTTCCCTGCCCTCTGTGTCCTTTTGCCCTCCCCTGCAAAAAAGCAAGAAAAAAAAAGAAGAAAAAAAAATAAGGAAAACCACCATTCGATCTTCATCTTCCAATGCAATCAGTAAGTACCTTGAAGTATTGCTTTGCTTTTTTAAAGTCAGGAAAGACACAGATCTCAGAAATAAAAATTGGTCATGAGATTCTGGAGCCAAGGTATCAGCATTTGACTTGCAGTTATCCTGCTTAACTTTACTTGCATCAGCACCTATTACACAGCAAGCCACATCTGTCCACCATGAGATACACTAATCCATTTTACTGTTATTCAGAAAGAATGCATACACTGGTAGAATGACTCAATTTTATGTGAAGATGTTTTATAGCATGTGTAATAAAGACACATGAATGAAACTAATAAGCAGTATTTTATTAATTTAATTGCTAGGTAGCTTATTTTGTAAGCGTATATTTAAAGTGACAGTAGAAAAACTGGAGGGGAAACACTGTTTAACTACTATCAAATGCTGAAAATAACTTCTACTCCAGGATTTTTTACATATGGAGGAGAATTTAAAGGAAGAACACATGATTTTTCACAAGATTTAACAAATTGTATCAGATGGTCTGAATGCTTCAGACTAGAAACCTAACAGTTGGTATCAGTAGTAAAAGGAAACTCACCAGATTTTTTTTTTATCCTTTCAACTCATGTATCAAAAGACTTTCAACAAAACAAGTGTTTTTCAGGGTTTTGGTCAAAACTGTACACATTCAAAGAACTTAGCACAAGGTACTTATCCCCTTTCCATTACAGCTACCAAGACTTCAAATATAACCTTGTAGTTGGACAGGGCATCTATCTTCACAAGCTAAGTGCTCACCATCATTCAATTCACAGCTAGCATTCATCACAACAAAATGAACATATTCAAGTGATGCCTAACTGAAGCAAAACGAAGTTTAGTTTGTCAAAGCTACAGATCAAGCTGTCATACCCATTGAGCCAATGCTTTGAAACTGAGTAGCTGACAATCCAGATGTAGTTGCCTCCTGTTCAGAAGTTGTGGCAATAAAAGCTTGTCCCCTTTGAATTGCAGCTGCAAACTCCATTGCCTCCCAGTGTGCCTGCTGAATTTCTGCATCATGACCCTGCTGCCAAGGAGATGCTTTGAAAGGCACCATTGCATTTTTCTTATGTACCTGATAAGCACATACACAAAATGAGAGTTACCATTCAAGCAGTTCCAAATCACAGGAAGACGATGTTAAAGTTAACACACTGCTTCTTAAAACTGAATTTTGCTATCAGATTCAGAGCTCAGCATGCTGTACCGGAAGGAAAACAGCAAGCTGAAAGAGCTCGGGGTGGTAGAGTGGGCTTAAAGAATTATGCCTGCTATTAACATTGCCACCTAAAGCACTGTAAAAGCAGAGAAAGCAACAGCCACTTTGGGTTTCCAAGCGCTGTATCTGTAATCTCATAGTACAAACCTCCACTCCAAACTGACTTTTCAATATTCATTAGCCTCAGCTGCCCTGGGCAGCAGCTTACTTCACCTGCATCAAGAACCAACTCTAAGTATCACAATATTTGCTACAACTTCCAACAGAAGAGTTGATGAGACAATTGTTGTAATTAATTTCGAAATATTTTTACAATTAGATTACATGACAGCCAACCTGAAGTTCAACATGAGTCTACAGATATTAAATAAAGCTATGTTGACCTTCAGCTTATTTAAAGATTACAACTCACATCAAATTTTGCCATGTGTGCAATTTCAATATTAAAAGTAAGAACAGAGTATTCAGACGAACTGTTATGAAGCTCTAGACGTCAGTAATATCCTCATGACTTGCTCACTCCAATGTTTCGGGATATTCAGTCAAAAAAACTCACCAGGAAAATTACAATTCTATCAGTATTACACAGTTATTTTACATTCAGAACAGTTAAGGCACAGTGCTACATTCGTTTACAAGAACAGGAGACTACTGAATACACAACTGCCTCTAAAACTGTGCTTATTACAGTAAAAGTAAAAATGGCTACCTCAAGGCAGGAAGCTGTTCAGAGCAATTTTCTACTTCAGGAAAAATACAGATAACTCTTTGTCAAACTAGACAGTCATAAGTGTTCCTTATGACTTTGTCTACTAGTGTTGAAGGATCAAATATTTAACCTTTACTAACACACATTTTTGAAAGAGTATTTGAACTTGATTATATATCACACCCCATACTCGTATACTGAAAAAAAAAATTCCAAGCACTGACAGGGAAACAAAATACCTGCTTATCAGCATCCTTCTTCTGTGCTTCTCTTTCAAACTCATCAAAAATTCTCCGACACTCCTCTAAAGGATCATCTGATTCAGAGAGCCCTGTGTCCTCCCCACTGGGTTCTGCTTCCTCAGTAGATGAACTCCACAGACCTGCTTCACTTTCTTTCTTGTTTAAGTAAGAAGTTGTACATGGGCATGTATCTTCTGGGCTATCATTACCCCCATTTTCTTCTATGCTCTGGCTTTCCTCTGTATTTATTATTTCCTTATAAGGTCTTTCAATTGTGGTTTCATCTTTTGACATGTGACCAGTACACAAGACAGACTGTGTTACTCTTCCACTGCTCACACAGTCTTCATTAGTAGCATGCCCCTGAACAAATGCTTCGACCAGTATATTGGTTTCTGCATTCCCTTGCTTCAGAATTCCCTTCTGCATGTCTGCCTCAATAGAAGCAGTGGAAGATATAAGTTTCTCTGCAGTATAAGCAAGGGCATCTCTTTCCTCCAAAACCTTCAATATATTAGTATTTACATTAGGCTCATTTGCTTTTGGAGAAACATTGCCTAGTTTTTCAGATTTATTTAAACCTTTGCCATTCATCTGCAAAGTGATAATTTTCTCTGATTTTTCTTCTGTACACCCAAGAATGTCTGCTCCAGCACTATCATGTAAGTTTTCTGCACCTATTACAGCAGCCAGTTCTTTGTCCGTGTTCCCACTTGTATAGTTCCTACTTCTTCTTGGCTTTTTATTAACAGCTTGTGGTGGCACATCAATGACAAGATCACATTCATCATCAGATTCTTGAAGTTTTATTTCAAGTTTCACTGTGGAAGAGTTTCTTGACCTCTTTGTGAATAAATGTCTACTCCTATATGAAGACATCTTTGAATTCCCATCTTGATTTTCACATGGAAATACTTCTGTTGGCTTACACTGCTGCTCAGCATTTTCATCCTCATTTGTTACAGAAAAGATAGAGAGACCTGCAAAATAATTTTGGAGAAAATTATATTCAAGAACAGTTGCTGGACAACTATAATCAACAATGTATTCTTGTAATTAAAAAACAACAGCCGTTATTTGTATACCAGGAAACTGAAACAACATGACATGCGTGTGCTAAAAAATGCACTACAACGGTTTCCTTAGGAGAAAGTATCTTACCTTAAGATCACTTCCAAGGGTTAAAGTGTTTATAATCATTTAATTGGGAAGACTGTACTGCGAGAGTTCCTTCTGTTCCTCAATTTCATTCTTGACTGAATGTACTGCTATTTTAATCCTTTTGGGTTTTTGTAAATTATCTGCCTCTCTTTGAGGAATGACAGCTATGACCTTAAGTTAAGTCATCCTAAACTGCAATCTACAGATTTCAGCTGAGGAAAAAGAAATAATCTATTCTATTAATTATGCACAGGACTACAAGTCTCATTGTCCCACATACCCAGTAACATTTCAAGCCAGGCATATTTATAAAAGTCACATTTTGTTAGTGAATGGGATCCTTTCCAGGTTACTAAAAAACAAGTCATTTTGGCATTAACACAATAACAACACACTAAAACAGCGTGATACCACAAAGCCTCACTTGTTATGGGTTAACCCTGCCTGGCAGCTGAGCCCCACACAGCCACTCTCTCACTTCCCCAGTGGGATGGGGCAGAGAATCATAAGGGCAAAAGCAAGAAAACAGGTAGAGCAAACCTGTGCACACAAGCAAAGCAAAATAAGGAATTAATGCACTACTTCCCATCAGCAGGCAGATGTTTAGCCACTTCCAGGAAAGCGGGGCTTCATTGTACCTAAGTATTACTTCAAACGTCTCCCCTTTCTCCTTCTTTCCCCAGCTTTTATTGCCAAACCATCATATGGTTTGGAGTATCCTTTTGGTTAGCCTGGGTCAGCTGTCCCAGCTGTGTCCCTTCCCAACTTCTTGCCTACCCCCAGACTACTCGCTGGCAGGGCAGCGTGAGAAACAGAGAAGCCCTTGAGGCTATGCAAACACTCTTCAGCAATAACTAAAACATAGGTGTGTTATCAGCATTGTTTTCATCAGAAACCCAAAACTTAGCACTACACAGAGCTACAAAGAAAACTTACTCCATTCTAGCCAAAACTAGTACACCTGTCTACCTCAAAAAAATACTCTGAGCCACTATAAGCTGGTAACTGTTCTTATCAGAAATAAAACTAATCTGACAGAGATAATGTATCCCCATCTTTTATACAGGAGAGATATCATTTAGACTATGTAGTAATCCATGTTATAGGATTATTATTTGACTAACTAGAGCTTGAGCAAACCTTCAGGGTTCAAGCTTCAAGCCTGCTAGGGTTCAAGCTTCAAGCCTGCTAGAAATTGCAGAAGCCATTTAATGATGGATGTTGGTAACCTGAAAGGAAACACCTATGGACTCAGCCTTCGACAAGTCACATCATGCTGCACAGCTAGCTACCTGCTAAATCAGCAAGTGGAAGTCCGGAAGGGACTGAGTCCATGCTGGTTTTTTTTTTCTTCCCCCCGACTGCCACAGATCTTGGTAACCATCAAATTATCCCACTACTTTTTCCAGGCTGCAGTTCTTTACTCTCAAGCACAGAAATCTTTGAGAAAGAAATAAAACATTACCGTTCACAGGTAACTGTGAAAACCCAGGTACTTATTGTGGAAATGACAGCTCCTGCTGCAAAGAAAGAGACTACATGCAGAGTGAGAACCTGCACTGTGACTGAAGTTTTGGCACTCCTGAGCTGTGAAAATCAGTAGCATCTACTTAAAAAACAAAGACATGACAGAGTAAGAGACACTTTGATGGTTCCCTGGATTACATACTTCTCAATCAACTCTTAAAACTATCAATGTAACCCACAGCAAACAATGGGGAAGAGACCAACCCAAGCTCAAGGTAATCAGAAAGCAGCTACTTGTTTTTAATTATAAGCTTTTCAAGTCCACTTTGGAAGCAGGTTGCTTTTTTCATTAACATAGGCTGTTAGTATCGATAAGTTTTGTGGTTCCCATTTTAAAGTCATTTTAGTACTCTGCCCCTCGCTTCTCACACCCATTTGGCTTTATTGCCAACAGTTTGAACATACTACTATTTCTGCCAATGAGATCTAGCTTACAGTTGCCTGAAAACACTTGGTCATAAGAGGAACATGACAAACATCAAAAAAGCTAGTTACAAATCTTATTACTCATCACACTTAAGAAAAAAGTGGAGCACCATGGGAGAGCCATGCTTAAGTTTCAGTAGAAAATGCCAGTTATTCACTGGCAAGTGCCTTACAAAGATTAAAAGCAATTCGTATCACAACTGCCACTCTTCATTACAACGGCTAAGGGCCACACACCACAAAGGAAAGGTGAGACCCTCCTACCAAGAAAAAGAGAAGTCATCAGCTTTTATGATACTCCACACAGCGGTTTAGGCAATCCTCCTGAGACAAGCTTTCTGAAGCCTAACCCCAGGCATAAACACCAGCTCATATTGCAAACCTAGTATTGTCACCACTGCTTGCCAAGGTGGGGGTATTTAATTAACATTTTGTTTTCTTCTAAGAGCAAAGACAGAACAAGACCGTAAAGACCTCCTATCGTGCCATTTCACTCTTCAGCCTCACACACGGCACGACAGCTCATTCCCAGATGGCAGGAACGCAGCCGTGCCCGCACCCCAGCGCCTCCCAGCAGCTGCCACCGCCGCCTCCGACAACAGCGTTGCCACCCGGAACGCTCTCCCCCGTCCCCCCAGAGCTGGCGGGGCCCTGCTGCCTCAGCACGGCAGCCCCCAGCTGCCGTCCCCCCGCCCGCCGCCCCTGAGGAGGCGCGGCAGGCCGGGCCAGGCCGGGCCATCTTTCCCACCATCCTCACCCTGGGAACGGCCGGCAGCGGCAGGCGGCGGGGCGGCTGAGGGCGGCTCCCCGCGGCATGACGCCTCGTGCCGGTGCCGGTACCGGCAACGCGGCCGCTGGCGGCCGCTGCCCGCGGGGCCGAGGAAGGGGCAGGGGCCGTCCCCGAAGCAGCGGGAGGGGCGCATCACCCAACCCCGGCGGCGGGAAGGCGCGAAGGCAGCACCTCAGCCCGCGGCCGCTCCCTTCACCGCTAGGCCGGCGGCGCGCGGCCCCAGCCGCCCAATGGGAGCGGAGGGGTGGGGCGCGGAGAGGGCGGGGCTCCCAGCCCACGGCCCCGCCCCTGCTGGGCGCTGGGGGTGGCGGGTTGGGGAAGCGGAGGGGCGGGCGCCGCTGCCGCCTTGCCCGGAGAGGGCGGGGTCCGCGGCCGTTGGCGCCTGGAGCTGGCGAAGGCGGAGGGGCCCGAGGCCCGCCCGCAGCCCTCGCGGCGGGGACCCAGCCCGTGAGGAGATATCTCGGCGAAGGGGATGAAGGCGTCAGTCAGCGTTTGCGGTGGCGGTGTGAGGAGCGAGCGTCCCGTCTCCACCGGGCACCCGCTAAGGGAAAAGGAAGGGGCTGCCGGGGGCGCCGTGCGGTTCAGCTGCTTCACACCCGCCTACTGAGAGGCCTCCCGGGCTCCGTGGGCTGTCATGACTGGATCCGCCTCATCCGGAACGAGCAGCGCGGCCCGCAGCCCACCGCTGAGAGCAAACCTCAGGCTGAGTCGGCTTCATGGGTCCATCGGTCCCAGTGCTCTGCCGGCAGCAGAGGCCGGGAGCCGAGTGCCTCGGGAGCTGTAAAAACAGAGCAGGCACGCGCGGGCCTTCCCTCGAGGCCTCTCCCTCGGGGGCTTGGTGAGCCTGCCTGTTGAGTAGCACGCGGTGGCTTGTCTAGTCCACTCACTACCCACTGCAAGGACGACGTCTGTTATATACTTGGAACCTGGCTCCTGTGCGTTTCATTTGATGGTCCTTGCTTTTCTCACTGGAATGGACAGTCAGTTGCTATCTGTTTTATCTGTGGCACTCCATACTTGCAATAGACTCTCCCACCAACACATGCTCTTTACCAGCCTACTTTTATGTTGCTGTTGTGGAAGCAGTTCCATTTTTCCGATAATTCTTATCAACATACCTTGAAGCTTTGCTGGTTTTGTCTCTTGCTTTTAAGTGTAAGGGACCAGAATTGCACTTGGTGTTCACAATGTGAATTAACTGGGAATTTGTGGCACACCACTGTCATGTTTTATATGCTGTTCTATATTCTTTTCCTATTAGTTCTGGTAGGTTGAGTCATCGACCCTGTCAACTCATACAGGTGGGTTGAGCTTGAGTACCACCCCTAAGGCAAAACTTTAATTTCAGATAGTCAAGGACAATTTCAAAACATGGAAAACATGAAAATAATAACAAGGAAAAGAATGACAAAACTAACTGAAAATGGGCTGCTAATGTAACTGTCCCCTGCTGGCCAGTAACATGGCTGGAGAAAGGAAATTTGCTCTGTCAGGTGCTGAAGAAGATAATAACTAAATACTAATACATAGGAAAGAACGAAGAAAAGGAAATCTTGCATTGCTGTCTTGTATTTCTGCATTGTGGGACAAATTATTTTCAAAATTAAGTCTGTGCACAGGATCCTTAAAGTTAATGGAAGGAGTCCATTGACCTGGCTTCAGAAGACCACGGCCAAGCAATTTTTCTAAATCGATTGCATTGCCTTGAAGACAATATATTTTGGCTGTAATCTGGAAATGTGGTTTTCATGCTCCACTGTTTAAGATTTCTCTGTAGACCAGTCTCTACTTCTAATCTTGTCGTTCTCATTGCACTTTCCTTCCCCATGTCGGAGTAGTGTCAACTGAAGAATTGTTGCTACTGTCTGGGAGTGGCAAAGACAGGTATGGTATTCTGGGTTTGGGGCAGAGCATTAAAAGCAGAGGAAATAGAAAAATTGTGTTCTCTTAAGAGATCTACCAAGAGATTTTTTTTCTGTTAAAAATACCTGCCTTGCTGTTATTTGGGCTTGCATGTTATTTTTTGTGTACAAACAGCATACAGGGCTATTATGTACACAAACATTCCAAAATCCGCGTATGTTCACACAAGTGACGAAGTATTCTACACGCGGTTGGCTGAAGTCTCACAATCTCTAGCCCTTGTTCTCGTGGGAGACTTCAACTTACCAGATATCTGCTGGAAATACAACACAGCAGAGAGGAAGCAGTCTCGGAGGTTCCTGGAGTGTGTGGAAGATAACTTCCTGACACAGCTGGTGAGGGAGCCAACCAGGGGGGTGTCCCGCTGGACCTGCTGCTTACGAACAGAGAGGGTCTGGTGGGCGATGTGGTGGTCGGAGGCTGTCTTGGGCTCAGCGACCATGAAATGATAGTTTTCAATTCTTGGAGAAGTAAGGAAGGGGGTCAGCAAAACCACTACCCTGAACTTTAGAAGGGCAGACTTTGGATTGTTTAGGAGTCTGGTTAACAGAGTCCCTTGGGAGGCAGTCCTGCAGGGCAAGGGAGTCCAGGAAGGCTGGATGTTATTCAAGAAGGAAGTCTTCAAGGCACAGGAGCAGGCCGTCCCCATGTGCCGCAAGTCGAGCAGGCGGGGGAGAAGACCGGCCTGGCTGAACAGAGAGCTTTGGCTGGAACTTGGGAAAAAAAGGAGAGCCTACTACCTTTGGAAGGAGGGGCAGGTGACTCAGGAGGACTACAAGGATGTTGTGAGGTTATGCAGGGAAAAAATTAGAGAGGCGAAGGCGCAGCTGGAACTTAAACTGGCCACCGCCGTTAAAGATAACAAAAAATGTTTTTACAAATATATCAGCGACAAAATGAGGGCCAGGGAGAATCTGCCTCCTTTGTTGGATGCAGAGGGAAACATTGACACGAAGGATGAGGAGAAGGCTGAGGTACTTAATGCCTTCTTTGCCTCAGTCTTTAATAGTCAGACTGGTCATCCTCGGGCTTTTCAGGCCCCTGAGCTGGGAGATGGAGATACGATGCAGAGTGAAGTCCCAGTTGTCGAAGACGTGGCAGTCACTGACGTGCTCTTCCACCTGGATGCTCACAAGTCCATGGGGCCAGACGGGATCCACCCGAGGATACTGAGGGAGGTGGCAGAGGAGCTGGCCAAGCCACTCTCCATCATTTATCAGCAGTCCTGGTCAACCGGGGAGGTCCTGGATGACTGGAAGTTAGCAAACGTGACGCCCCACTACAGGAAGGGTTGGAAGGGGGATCCGGGGAACTAGCGGCCTGTCAGCCTGACCTTGGTGCTGGGGAAGGTCATGGAACAGGTCATCTTGAGTGCCATTACACGGCATGTGTCAGACAACCGGGGGATCAGGCTCAGCCAGCCTGCGTTTATGAAAGGGAGATCCTGTTTCACTAACCTGGTCTCCTTCTATGACAAGGTGACCTGCTTAGTGGATGAGGGGAAGGCTGTGGATGTTGTCTACTTGGACTTTAGTAAGGCCTTTGACACAGTCTCCCACAGCATTCTCCTGGAGAAGCTGGCTGCTCACGGCTTGGATGGGTGCACTCTGCGCTGGGTTAAAAACTGGGTGGACGGCCGAGCCCAGAGAGTGGTGGTGAATGGAGCCAAATCCAGTTGGCGGCCGGTCACGAGTGGTGTTCCCCAGGGCTCAGTGTTGGGGCCAGTCCTGTTCAATATCTTCATTGCTGATCTGGATGAGGGGACTGAGTGCACCCTCAGGAAGTTTGCAGATGACACCAAGCTGGGTGGACGTGTTGATCTGCTGGAGGGTAGGAAGGCTGCACAGAGGGACCTGGACAGGCTGGATCGTTGTGCCAGGGCCAACTGTATGAGGTTCAACAATGCTAAGTGCCGGGTCCTGCACTTGGGTCACAACAACCCCATGCAACGCTGCAGGCTTGGGGAGGAGTGGCTGGAGAGCTGCCTGGCAGAAAAGGACCTGGGGGCGTTGGTGGACAGCCGCCTGAACATGAGCCAGCAGTGTGCCCAGGTGGCCAAGAAGGCCAATGGCATCCTGGCTTGTATCAGGAATAGTGTGGCCAGCAGGACCAGGGAGGTGATAGTGCCCCTGTACTCGGCACTGGTGAGGCCGCACCTCGAGTACTGTGTTCAGTTTTGGGCCCCTCACTACAAGAAGGACATCGAGGTGCTGGAGCGTGTCCAAAGAAGGGTAACGAAGCTGGTGAAGGGTCTAGAGCACAAGTCTTCTGAGGAGCAGCTGAGGGAGCTGGGGTTGTTTAGTCTGGAGAAGAGGAGGCTGAGGGGAGACCTTATTGCTCTCTACAACTACTTGAAGGGAGGCTGTAGCGAGGTGAGGGATCAGTCTCTTCTCCCTAGTAACAAATGATAGGATGAGAGGAAATGGCCTCAAGCTGTGCCAGGGGAAGTTTAGGTTGGATATTAGGAAAAACTTCTTCACCGAAAGGGTAGTCAGGCATTGGAACAGGCTGCCCGGGGAAGTGGTTGAGTCCCTATCCCTAGAGGTATTTGAAGAACGGATAGACGTGGTGCTTGGGGACATGGTTTAGTGGTGGACTTTGCAGTGCTAGGTTAGCGGTTGGACTCAGTGATCTTAAGGGTCTTTTCCAACCTTAACAATTCTATGATTCTATAACTTTCCCAAACAAAGGATATTTTAGAAAAAAAAGTTAGTTAATTTTTGCTCAGAACATCCTAATATAAAAAGTAATTCAGAGAAGTAGTTCAGAGATCCATTACTACATTCCTATTCAGTTCGTGCCACTAATGGTGGATTGCTTGAATTAATTTCAAGAAGTTGTTGTGTTTCATCTGTTCCTTTTTAACTTGAGGAATAATGTGGAGCTGTCTTCTGGCCATGGTTGTATCTCCTGACACTTGATTCTGAAGCAGTTAATGTTTGCATGCAAACCTTTTTGATCAAATTTTAATTACACATCACTGTCTTATCAGAATGTAAAGTTTATTCTGTTCTGCCATGAAATTTCAAGTTACAAATTTAGTGAATCACAACTACTATTTATATAAACATAGTTGCACATATACCAGCATCTCAGTTAGAGAGCTTGTCAGTCACTGTCAATGACATTCTGTTTAGCTGTGGTCTCCATTTAAGTCTTCATACGAAGGAATACTGCTGAGACTTGATGCATGAGAAATCAGTGGTGTATCAGCTACAGAATTTATGATAGGTAATGTTTCTGATGCTGTTTTCTCACCCCACAGTCTGCTTTCTGCAGCTCTGGAAACTGAAGAATCAGGAACTCCCTTCAGAAGGTCAGAGTAAGATGCAGAAGCTGGTCTCTGTTGTTCATGTGAGCATCTGAATGTACAACAAAAATTCCTAAAACACAGAACAAAAATAATTATGTTATTCTAACCAGAGGAATCCAATATAAACTTAACAGATACCATTGAAGATGCATAATAAATTACTGAACTTTTCTTTTTTTTTAAGATTTGAACTGACAAAGGGGAGCATCTCAGCTTCCAAGGAAATGTTTAGTATATACACTCTTGGTAATAATATAATCTATTTTTTAATAATTTCTGCCTTCACTTTTCATTTGCAGGGGAAAAAGTAAGCAAATTAACTATATGTGTGTACAGCCTTTCTGAGCTTTTATCACATTTTTGCATAGTCTTTAATCCTATGTTTGGAGTAGCACCTTACTTTACTATCCAAATAATAAAGCACAGCATGTGATTGGAAGACTTACCCTTTTTCCATAATGTACTTGATGAAAGCCATACAACAGCATATCATAAATATTAAGGAGCAGGCAAGAGTTGTACATGACACAGCAAGCATTTCGTTTATTTTATAACTTTCTCGGCTGGTTTCTTGAGCAGTGTTCCTTTGAAGCAAGTCAGCATTGTCTGACACTACAACAGTAAAGCACACCACACCGCTAGTATGTACACTGGTCATGTCCTGGACAGATTGTCGTATGTAGAAACGGATTATATCTATGTGATTTGCAAATAAAAACAAGCACTTCTTAGTTAAAGGACTCGTTCTCTGAAAACCCAAATCCATTTAGTTGTTGATGAATTGGCCTAAAGCACATCTTCCAGTTTTTCTAGATGTGATTTGTATCCGTCATAAAGAGTAATTCTGACAGAAGTTTAGCAGGCCCCAGGGACTGTGGAGATGCTACTACTCTGAGTTTATTAGGACCCATTTTTTCACCTATGAGGAGATGGGAGGGTCTTAAGCATCCATGGAACCATCAATTCATCATGTTCCTAATTTACTGTGTGCAGAAGCCATCAAGACTGCTATGCTATATTCCTACTTGGCATTTCTCGGAAAAATATATTGCTTGGATGGTATCTGATGTCATTGAGATCAGGAACTTGATTATGTGCTCTTGTTTGATGATAAAAATACCTTTGATGCAATTAAAAAATTCCATTTCTTTTCCTTATTTCCATTTGTTATTTAAATACATAGCTAATTCTTTTGTTTCAAGAGAAACAAGTGGGATTATAAATAATTTGCAAGCAGTTGATTGTTCTAGAAGGATTCAAAACAATTTGTGTGAGACTGCTGTAACACACTTGATTGCGACATGGTTACTTCTCTTGCCTGTGAAAAGGAATGAAACTCCAAGCTGTCTCCAGTGAGCTAGTCACTCTTGTCTTTTAATATTTTAATATTTTTTACTGCTTTTTGCAGCTACCTATGTGTCTTAGTTTTGCTATAGTTTGTATAAATCTAAAACCCCCTCAGTTCTAATAAGCAGTACCAATCAGATCTACTGCTTTTAGCACTATATAGTTTTTAAATGGTGACTAATTCTCAGTCAAAAAAGGGTTCCAAACCAGTCATAAAGCAACTTTTACCTATCAAGGTGAAAGTCCCTGTTTCTGCACTTCTGTTACTTTCAGAGACATCCTTATAAACATTCATAAATTTTACTCTTGGATCTCAAAAATATAAGATATAGTAATACTCCAGTATTACACAAGGAAAACCTTACATTTAAGCAATAACTTTTTTATTTCACCTTTTCTGATCCTATATACAAACTCACAAAAACCAGACAAACCTTTTAGGATAATTTCCTTACAGTTTGGTTTATAGCAGTCCTTTTGCTTACTAGCCCTTTGTTAGAAAATGAAACGAGGTTCGTATATTTTTCCAGCTATTCAGAAATAGAAAAAAGCTAATTTATTTTGCCAGAGATGCAGAAAGCATATACTGCTGTGTCATTCATGAATCAATATGGATAAAAACCATACAATCTCAGAGGCCAAATTTTGCACACAAATTTTGCACACAAATGCATGTCTCCCATTCAGGTCAGTAGAAACTTAATTTCATCCATGTATTTGTGAATATGTTTAACATTTTCCCTCAGTTGCAAAGTACTAATAACATGTAACTGGAGGTAGGAGACCAAGAGATACACAAACTAAAGCATTCTTCAAGGTTTTAGGATAGAAGCATGTTTTCAGATTCAAGGTACTTATTTGCATAACTTTTTCTATAGCTTGCTAATACGGCCCATGCTGTTTCATTGTCTTGGGACTCTGGTTTGTTTACCTGCTAATAGGTGTGTGTCTCAAAGATAGGGTTTGCCTCATGATTTTTACTTCTATGATTCTCAGATGAAGATGTGACAAAGTCTCTTGATTTCAAGTTTCTTTTTCACTTCATTTTTGCCCACCAAATTTAGAATTGATGTTGTTCTTATACTGTTTAGTTAGAAGAATTGAACTTATATTTAATCTTTTGCTGAGTCCTCTACTATACCATCCAAAGGTGGTTCTTCACTATGGTTCTGTGTGACAGTGGTAAGGTAATGGGGTCCAAATCTGGATTCTGGAAAGAAAAAAGAACCGCTGCAAAGATTATTCATCACATAAAGCAGAGAAAGAAAAATCAGAAAGTTCAAATCTGAGATGAAAGGGGAGGAGAGAGAGCATACCTAGAAAACCTGCTGCATTATTGTCAAAAGCCTAAAAGCTAGAAAAATCAGAAATTAATGTAGTTCACTAGCAAACATGATTGGAAAAGTGGTAAGACCTGCTTTATTTAGAAAAAAAACCCTGTATGTTTTATTCTGTATTACTTTGCAATTCTGCAGTGCTTAAAAAAATTGAGAACTTGAAATAGCTATGTTATAAACTAACAAATAGCAAAACAATACCTGGTCTTGAGGTCAGTGAAACTAGGAAAATCATGTCAGATCAGCATGTCAAAACAGATTTTTTCAGTATGATGGTACAATACTTGAAACCTCAATGAAAACATCAATTAGCTGCTACCTGGTGCCTGCTCTTCCTGAGAGCTCTCCTCTTCCGCTCCTTTGGTGGAGATGAATTTCACTATAAGCAGTAATAATAAAGAAATGGAAGTTACACAGGGTGAATCTCTTAGAAGCAGAAACTGCCTACTTACAAAAATCCCAATCTACGTATAAATTTTAAGGCTGAGCTATTTTTGCAGAAGCATTTTCCAGATTCATATTTGAGTTTTGATGGCCATGTATGGAAGGCAATGTGTCATTTGTCTATGGTTTTCTGAATGGGTTAACAGTTTATATATGAAACAACCTTTCATGCTTCTTGGCAGAGCTGATGAATGTAACAGCCAGCACCAGTATGTCACTTCCTACATACAGTTAGTCACTCAGCAAAAAAAAACGTTACTATTATAGTCCATTTTCATAGTCCTCAATTGTTAAGTCTAAATTGTAACAGAAATATCTCAAAAGGAATGATTCAGGCAGGACTGGAAAGAGACTGTGTCCATCTGTACACAGTGCCATGTGTATTGACAGACACTGTGGCGTTGCTTATTTTCTCTAATTAATTCAGATGTGGGCTCTCTTTAAACATGAACTGTCAGCTGTGTTGATGATCACAAAGGTCACCAGTGAGCAGTAGATGGGATAAGAGGATTCTTGAAACATAGTGAAATGAAGCGGGAACTAGTGGGATCTGGATTACTCACGAGGCAAATTATGTCTATGAACGTATTTTGCTAAAAGGTGGGAAGGCAGCAGGACATTCATTCTCCTTTCTCACCTGTCATTCTGTAACTTTGTTTAGTAGTTTGGAACTAATTTAGGATTTCTTCATGTAACCTCTCATCAATTTGTCTTGTTCGTAGAACAGTTGTATCGGTAACAAATGAATGCAACACAAGATATAATTTGAGATGCATAGCTGCCTGATATGTGTGCCAGGCTCTTCTTTCTGCACCTTACTACTACTTAAGCAGCTGTATATAGTTTCATACTGCTTAAGTGGTATCTTCTGGTACTTACATTTCTCCTGCAAATTCTGCAGACTCTTCTTTAGCAGATCCTCTCCATCATCAAGTTGGGACACAGATGTCCTTGCAGAAATTTCTAAATGAATGCATATTAAGTTAAACTCCTATCTCTGTCATATAAGTCTGGCATTTTCCAAAGAGCACAATGGGAGTATTCACAAAAACAGTCACATGCAAGTGAGAGAGGTGGTTTTCAAACTACCTGGTTGTGCTTTAACTGATTCGTGGCTCATTAAATGCAGTCATTTTTACAGGGAAACCAACCATTCTCTTCTTTGAAAATTTGAATTACGCTATTCTGTAACTGCCTAAAGTGCAATTGAAATGAGTGTTCTGAAGGCCACGTATAACGTTTCTTCCTCTATTTTTTATTCATAACCTTTTTTGTTTCCAGTCTACAGCATGCTTATAAATGAATAGTACAAATTTTGAAGGTGCTCAATTCAAGGACTGAATGATGCAGTTCCTCTCTCCCATCTTCCCCTTCCTGATGCATTAGAGGAAGAAACAATTAACTAAAATCTTTTCCTTACAGGGCTATTTTATAATTCCATTCTTTAACATTATAATGCTCTGGTATTACAAATCTATGTATTTCAAATGTTGCCAGAAAAGGAGCCAAGCTGACTTCATCCTTGAGATGTTCCATAGTCCGCTGTTTCCTCTGTCCCACCACAGACAGGCTTTTCATTTTTGTTCCATCTATAAGTACTAGGCATGCCATTGCGTGATCAAAGAACAGGGTTCTGTTTCAAGGACTTAGGTAACAGGATCCTAGATGCATTTATCCAATCCTGTTACTACAAACTCCCCACTGAATTTGTGTGAATGTATAAGCCATTCAGTTGGTTTGTGTGGAGACAGCGACTCCTGAAACGATATTATAAGCAGGGATTGCAAACATTAAGTTCCCATTCTGTAAAAGGGAGAATTCTACTTCACATAAAATTTTGAATACTTGATCCTGAAATGACAGAATATCTATACTTTGCAACTTAATTTCATTTTACTAGTTTCTATACTCTTCTTACCAGGATTTTGTTCAACATTAGTGGTTTTTTCATCATCATCATCTTCTTCCTTCTCCTCTTCCAAATAATCTCCAGGTAGTGCTACTTTGGAGTAATCCAGAAAATACTTAGTTAATAACTGCTTAGTCAAATACATATTTTTTTTTAAAACTGTATTTGCTGAGGATTTGACAGTCTGCAAAATACGTTTGCTGCAACAAGTGACTGAAACCAGTTTAATAAATTGTAAGGCAATATTGTTCACTTTTTTTTGAAATGCTGTTATTATTTAATTAAGATCTTAATAGTCATACAATACTGTAATTCTAAATATGGCCTGTTTCTGACAGCTGTGTACATACACTGACATTCAGGAACTGTCCCCTGCGTCAGGCTCCCACTTCACTCTAATCTGCAGCCTTCAGGGTACAGCATGCCAATCAGAATATTTCTCAGTCAGGACAAAAGTTATGTGTGCTAAGAAAACAATATTCGAGTCTTGGGCCTGGAGTGTAAGACAATGGCTGCAACGGTCAGGAAACCTACAGTCCTTTTTTTACCTTGTGAAAAAATTTTTTTTCCCCTTTCCCCCTGTGAAACAGTGAATATCAGCTGGAGCCACCCAGAGAAACAGTAGAGAGTGTTTCAGTGTTACTATTTTACAGTTCCTGATGACTGAACTCTGTCGTGTATCTGCAGGATTGACTGTCCCCACACCATTAGAAAGCTCAGGGGCAAACCTTTCGCAAGTCTCAATTCAACTCTTGTCTTGGTTCACAGAATTGTGAGCAGATGCTCTTCTCTCTGGTGTTATGAGCTCTAATGGTTGTGTTCTGACTGGATGCTGTGTGGTTGCTGGAGATGCTGGACAACCTCTATGCACTTTTGCCTCCTATGCGCTTTTGCACCTGCACACAGGCAGAACAAGTCAAACTATAGAATATGTTTTCAAAACAACAGTGCTACCACAGTGGAGGGGAATGGTCTTATTAAGCTCTCTGAGGAAAAACTTCATTTAACTAAAAAATAATGGAAGGAAGAAATACCTTCTGCCTTTTTTATATCTAGCAGAATGTAAGCTTTGTAGTAATTTTTACTGGAATAAAGTTTTGATTAGAACATACTGTCAGGTGAAATAAACTTTCTGGTAGTCTCTGCGGAAGTTAGGAGGGATAAAAAGACAAGCAAAATGACTTGCATAGTGGAAACAGTGCTACTGCTCCAGATTATCCTGGTCTCTATGGCTGCTCTTCTTAGTCATGAGAAGTGGGATATGCCTTCAAATGTGGGGCACTGTGACGTCATTATCATGCTGAGAGCGGTCATAAGGCAGTTAGAGGACAAGGTAAGCCTGCCCGTCTAGAAAGTCCCAACAAATTACTCTGGTGTAAAGAGGACACTTTAATATAATACAATCGTTCTTTACTCTTACAAATGGAGCTACAGAGAGCCCTATGGATGTAGAAGGACTGAACAGCTCCTCTCCCACATAACTCCTCTCTGTTAAACCGTGCTGTGGGTTCCTCAGGGGAGGAGATGCATTTAACACTGTCATTTGTAATAGATCCTATTTTAAAAAAAAAAAATGCCTTCTCCTGCTGAAGAGTCTTATTGCAACATACATCCTGTGACTCGATCTACAAGCGTAAGATTCAACACAACTGTCAGTTCTCACCTGTTATTTTTGCTTGACTGTAAGCTACAACGGTTTCAAATGCATGTTTCTGATTACAAGGTTTTTATCTAAACTCTTTAAAGACTTCATCGCTTCAAAATACAATGTTCTTTGTTTAGGTAATGCAAAATATAGGCTTCTAGTAATATCTGGCATGGTTCATTTTAAATGAAAAACCTAGGAAAGGTATCCTATTCTTGATCTGTAACACTTTGTCAAACACTTCGTCAAACTACAAGCACGTTGTGTGACTGCCACTGTGCCAGAGCCTTTTAAAGAAACTTTAAGGCATGTGAATCATTCTAGCTTATGTGAACTGAAAAAAGGGCAAAAAAGATTCAAAGCACAAACCGCTAAGGTCTTACATAAGTAAGTGACATAGCTCCCTCTGCTGACTGTAGAAAGAAAAGTCAGGTTTTTAAAAGATAAGTGAAAAAAAAAATATGCGCTGAGAGGAAAAAGTGTTGCAGAACAGAAATATGAAGAAAAACCGAAGGCTGAGAACAATGTAATTATACTAGGATAATAGAAGCCCATCGTTTGTAAATACTTATTTAATCAACAGTGACATAAGTTGACTTACTGTTGACCCATGTTACTCTCATAAGCAAGAATTTTGAAGTTGATATAGAATAATTCAAAGATGAGAAGGAAGAGCATTTTTGGTGTGGCACATACAGATCCAGTCTGTACCTTTTGGCAGTTCAGTAAAATGGCTTTTGGCTCAGCAAAATGAACTGTGATCTTATAGCCATCGCCCTTCCTAGAGGCATTCAGTTTTCATTGTAACAGCCACTAGTTTTTCAAACTTAAATTCGGACATGAGCACTTGAACCCCTTTTGCTGTAAAACGTGACATGTTTTTTAGCATCAGAGACAAGTGCATCTCTCTCTGGAGACAAAGAAAGGTTCAACCTCTGTCTGAGGTAGGCTATATTCAAGTGGTAAATCCCTCACTACAGAGAGAGGAATAACACAGAGGAGACTTGCATGTGATAATTCCCTACATAGTCATTACAGGTAGTCCACAGATCTGTCCGCAAGGAATTTGAGTTAAACAGCATGGGAACCCTATGATTAAGTATAGCGTAGTGGCACTAAAAATTAGGATTCATATTCAAAGCAGCCTAGAAGTGGTTGATTGACTAGTTAATGAACAGGGACATAAAGCAACATTAAGAGCTACCAGGATGTTTGTGCTGCAAGACATGAACAAATGTGATTTTTGAGCAGCGAGGTTGAGTTAGCAGAAATGGACA